>NW_025727396.1:2877669-3148096 GCF_021461385.2 Schistocerca piceifrons | reverse complement strand
GTTTTGAACCATTCCTGTGACACTAGTTATAGATTCGGATGCTTCACTTCAGGTTTACTGTATCCCTCTGACCTTCTTATTGACGATGAAACACAGAAATTGCATCGGAATTAAATACAAAAGGCACAATGCCGACTTAAATACAAGAAAACTGACTCTTCTTACTGTCTATGTTTTGAACCATTCCTGTGACACTAGTTATAGATTACGATGCTTCACTTCATGTTTACTGTATCAATCTGACCTTCTTATTGACGAAGAAACACAGAAATTGCAACGGAATTAAATACAAAACGCACAATGCCGACTTAAGTACAAGAAAACTGACTCTCCTTACTGTCTATGTTTTGATCCATTCCTGTGACACTAGTTATAGATCCGTGCTTCACTTCAGGATTACTGTATCCCTTGGACCTTCTTATTGACGATGAAACATAGAAATTGCATTGGAATTAAATAGAAAAAGAACAATGCCGACTTAAGTACAAGAAAACTGACTCTTCTTACTGTCTATGTTTTGAAGCATTCCTGTGACACTAGTTATAGATTTCGATGCTTCACTTCAGGTTTACTGTGTCCCTCTGACCTTCTTATTGAAGATGAAACACAGAAATTGCATCGGAATTAAATACAAAAGGCACAATGCCGACTTAAGTACAACAAAACTGACTCATCTTACTGTCTATGTTTTGAACCATTCCTGTGACACTAGTTATAGGTTCCGATGCTTCACTTCAGGTTTGCTGTATCCCGCAGACCTTCTTATTGACGATGAAACACAGAAATTGCATTGGAATTACATTGAAAAGGCACAATGCCGACTTAAGTACAAGAAAACGGACTTCTCTTACTGTCTATGATTTGAACCATTCCTGTGACACTAGTTATAGATTCCGATGCTTCACTTCAGGTTTACTGTATCCCTATGACCTTCTTATTGACGACGAAACGCAGAAATTGCATCGGAATTAAATACAAAAGGCACAATGTCGACTTAAGTAGAAGAAAACTGACTCTTCTTACTGTCGATGTTTGAATCATTCCTGTGACACTAGTTATTGATTCCGATGCTTCACTTCAGGTTTACTGTATCCCTCTGACCTTCCTATTGACGATGAAACACAGAAGTTGCATCGGAATTAAATAGAAAAGCACAATGCCGACTTAAGTACAAGAAAACTGACTCTTTTTACTGTCTATGTTGTGAACCATTCCGGTGGCACTTGTTATAGATTCCGATGCTTCACTTCAAGTTTACTGTATCCCTGTGACCTTCTTATTGACGACGAAACGCGGAAATTGCATCGGAATTAAATACAAAAGGCACAATGAAGACTTAAGTAGAAGAAAACTGACTCTTCTTACTGTCCATGTTTTGAACCATTCCTGTGACACTAGTTATAGATTCCGATGCTTCACTTCAGGTTTACTGTATCCCGCTGACCTTCTTATTGACGATGAAACACAGAAATTGCATTGGAATTAAATACAAAAGGCACAATGCCGACTTAAGTACAAGAAAACTGACTCTTCTTACTGTCTATGTTTTGAACCATTCCTGTGACACTAGTTATAGATTCCGATTCTTCACTTCAGGTTCAGTGTATCCCTCTCACCTTCTTATTGACGATGAAACACAGATGTTGCTTCGGTATTAAATTCAAAAGGCACAATGCCGACTTAAGTACAAGAAAACTAACTCTTCTTACTGTCTATGTTTTGATCCATTCCTGTGAGACTAGTTATAGATTCCGTGCTTCACTTCAGGATTACTGTATCCCTCCGACCTTCTTATTGATGATGAAACATAGAAATTGCATTGGAATTAAATAGAAAAGGAACAATGCCGACTTAAGTACAAGAAAACTTACTCTTCTTACTGTCTATGTTTTGAACCATTCCTGTGACACTAGTTATAGATTCCTATGCTTCACTTCAGGTTTACTGTATCCCTCTGACCTTCTTATTGAAGATGAAACACAGATATTGCATCGGAATTAAATACAAAAGGCACAATGAAGACTTAAGTACAAGAAAACTGACTCCTTTAACTGTCTATGTTTTGAACCATTCCTGTGACACTAGTTATAGATTCTGATGCTTCACTTCAGGTTTACTGTATCCCTCTGACCTTCTTATTGACGATGAAACACAGAAATTGCATCGGAATTATATACAAAAGGCACAATGCCGACTTAAGTACAAGAAAACTGATTCTTCTTACTGTCTAAGTTTTGGACCATTCCTGTGACGCTAGTTATAGATTCCGATGCATCACTTCAGGTTTACTGTATCAATCTGACCTTCTTATTGACGAAGAAACACAGAAATTGCATCGGAAATAAATACAAAAGGCACAATGCCGACTTAAGTACAAGAAAACTGACTCTTCTTACTGTCTATGTTTAGAACCATTCCTGTGACACTAGTTATAGATTTCGATGATTCACTTCAGGTTTACTGTATCCCTCTGACCCTCTTGTTGACGATGAAACACAGAAAATGCATCTGACTAAATTCTAAAGGCACAATGCCGACTTAAGTACAAGAAAACTGACTCTTCTTACTGTCTATGTTTTGATCCATTCCTGTGACACTAGTTATAGATTCCGTGCTTCACCTCTGGATTACTATATCCCTTGGACCTTCTTATTGACGATGAAACATAGAAATTGCATTGGAATTAGATACAAAAGGCACAATGCCGACTTAAGTACCAGAAAACTTACTCTTCTTATTGTTAATGATTTGAACGATTCCTGTGACACTAGTTATAGATTCCGATGCTTCACTTCAGGTTCACCGTATCCCTCTGACCTTCTTATTGACGATGAAACACAGAAATTGCATCGGAATTAAGTACAAAAGGCAAAACGCCGACTTAAGTACAAGAAAACTGACTCTTCTTACTGTCTATGTTTGAACCACTCCTGTGACAGTAGTTATAGATTCCGATGCATCACTTCAGGTTAACTGTATCCCTCTGACCTTCTTATTGACGATGAAACACAGAAATTGCATCGGAATTAAGTACAAAAGGCAAAACGCCGACTTAAGTACAAGAAAACTGACTCTTCTTACTGTCTATGTTTTGAACCATTCCTGTGACACTAGTTATAGATTCCGATGCTTCACTTCAGGTTTATTGTATCCCTCTGACCTTCTTATTGAAGATGAAACACAGATATTGCATAGGAATTTAATACAAAGGGCACAATGCCGACTTAAGTACAAGAAAACAGACTCTTCTTACTGTCTATGTTTAGTACCATTCCTGTGACACTAGTTATAGATTACGATGCTTCACTTCAGGTTTACTGTATGCCTCTGACCTTCTTATTGAGGATGAAACACCGAAATTGCATCTGAATTAAATACAAAAGGCACAATACCGACTTTAGTAGAAGGAAACTGACTCTTCTTACTGACTATGTTTTGAACCATTCCTGTGACACTAGTTATAGATTCCGATGCTTCACTTCAGGTTCACTGTATCCCTCTCACCTTCTTACTGACGATGACAAACAGAAATTGCATCGGAATTAAATCCAAAATGCACAATGCCGACTTCAGTGCCAGAAAACTGACTCTTCTTACTGTCTATGTTTTGAACCATTCCTGTGACACTAGTTATAGATTCCGATGCTTCACTTCAGGTTTACTGTATCCCTCTGACCTTCTTACTGACGATGAAACACAGAAATTGCATCGGAATTAAATACAAAAGACACAATGCCGACTTAAGTACAAGAAAACTGACTCTTCTTACTGTCTATGTTTTCATCCATTCCTGTGACACCAGTTATAGATTCCGATGCTTCACTTCAGGTTCACTGTATCCCTCTGACCTTCTTATTGACGATGAAACACAGAAATTGCATCGGAATTATGTACAAAAGGCACAATGCCGACTTAAGTACAAGAAAACTGACACCTCTTACTGTCTATGTTTTGAACCATTCCTTTGACAATAGTTATAGATTCCGATTCTTCACTTCAGGTTTACTGTATCAATCTGACCCTCTTATTGACGAAGAAACACAGAAACGGCATCGGAATTAAATAGAAAAGGCACAATGCCGACTTAAGTACAAGAAAACTGACTCTTCTTACTGTCTATGTTTTGAACCATTCCTGTGACACTAGTTATAGATTCCGTGCTTCACCTCAGGATTACTCTACCCCCTGGACCTTCTTTTTGACGATGAAACATACAAATTGCATTGGTATTAAATAGAAAAGGAACAAAGCCGACTTAAGTACAAGAAAACTGACTCATCTTACTGTCTATGTTTAGTACCATTCCTGTGACATTAGTTATAGATTCCGATGCTTCACTTCAGGTTTACAGTATGCCTTTGACCTTCTTATTGACGATGAAACACCGAAATTGCATCGGAATTAAATACAAAAGGCAAAACTGAATCTTCTTACTGTCTATGATTTGAACGATTCCTGTGACACTAGTTATAGATTCCGATGCTTCACTTCAGGTTCACCGTATCCCTCTGACCTTCTTATTGACGATGAAACACATAAATTGCATTGGAATTAAATACAAAAGGCACAATGCCGACTTAATTACAAGAAAACTGACTCTTCTTACTGTCTATGCTTTGAACCATTCCTGTGACACTAGTTATAGATTCCGATGCTTCACATCAGGTTTACTGTATCGCGCAGACCTTCTCATTGACGATGAAACACAGAAATTGCATTGGAATTACATACAAAAGGCACAATGCCGACTTAAGTACAAGAAAACTGACTCTTCTTACTGTCTATGTTTTGAACGATTCCTGTGACACTAGTTATAGATTCCGACGCTTCACTTCAGGTTCACTGTATACCTCTGACCTTCTTTTTGACGATGAAACACATAAATTGCATCGGAATTAAATACAAAAGGCACAATGCCGACTTAAGTACAAGAAAACTGATTCTTCTTACTGTCTATGTTTAGAACCGTTCCTGTGACACTAGTTATAGATTCCGATGCTTCACTTCAGGTTAACTGTATCCCTCTGACCTTCTTATTGACGATGAAACACAGAAATTGCATCGAAATTAAATACAAAATGCACAATGCCGACTTCAGTACAAGAAAATTCACTTTTCTTACTGTCTATGTTTTGAACCATTCCTGTGACACTAGTTATAGATTCCGATGCTTCACTTCAGGTATACTGTATCCCTCTGACCTTCTTATTGACGATGAAACACAGAAATTGCATCGGAATTAAATACTAAAGGCACAATGCCACTTAAGAACAAGAAAACTGACTCTTCTTACTGTCTATGTTTTGAACCATTCCTGTGACACTAGTTATAGATTCCCATGCTTCACTTCAGGTTAACTGTATCCCTCTCACCTTCTTACTGACGATGAAACACAGAAATTGCATCGGAATTAAATACAAAATGCACAATACCGACTTCAGTACAAGAAAACTGACTCTTCTTACTGTCTATGTTTTGAACCTTTCCTGTGACACTAGTTATAGATTCCGATGCTTCACTTCAGGTTTACTGTATCCCTCTGACCTTCTTACTGACGATGAAACACAGAAAATTGCATCGGAATTAAATACAAAGGGCACAATGCCGACTTCAGTACAAGAAAACTGACTCTTCTTGCTGTCTATGTTTTGATCTATTCCTGTGACACTAGTTATAGATACCGATGCTTCACTTCAGGTTAACTGTATCCCTCTGACCTTCTTATTGACGTTAAAACACAGAAATTGCATCGGAATTAAGTACAAAAAGCACAATGCCGACTTAAGTACAAGAAAACTGACACTTCTTACTGTCTATGTTTTGAACCATTCCTGTGACACTAGTTATAGATTCCGATGCTTCACTTCTGGTTAACTGTATCCCTCTGACCATCTTATTGACGATGAAACACAGAAATTGCATCGAAATTAAATACAAAATGCACAATGCCGATTTCAGTACAAGAAAACTGACTCTTCTTACTGTCTATGCTTTGAACCATTCCTGTGACACTAGTTATAGATTCCGATGCTTCACTTCAGGTATACTGTATCCCTCTGACCTTCTTATTGACGATGAAACACAGAAATTGCAGCGGAATTAAATACAAAAGGCACAATGCCGACTTAAGTACAAGAAAACTGACTCTTCTTACAGTCTATGTTTTGAACCATTCCTGTGACACTAGTTACAGATTCCGATGCTTCACTTCAGGTTAACTGTATCCCTCTGACCTCCTTACTGACGATGAAACACAGAAATTGCATCGGAATTATATACAAAGGGCACAATGCCGACTTAAGTACAAGAAAACTCACTCTTCTTACTGTCTATGTTTTGATCCATATTGTGACACTAGTTATAGATACCGATGCTTCACTTCAGGTTCACTGTATCCCTCTGACCTTCTTATTGACGATAAAACACAGAAATTGCATCGGAATTAAGTACAAAAGGCAAAATGCCGAATTAAGTACAAGAAAACTGACTCTTCTTACTGTCCATGCGTTGAACCATTCCTGTGACACTAGTTATAGATTCCGATGCTTCACTTCAGGTTAACTGTATCCCTCTGACCATCTTATTGACGATGAAACACAGAAATTGCATCGAAATTAAATACAAAATGCACAATGCCGACTTCAGTACACGAAAACTGACTCTTCTTACTGTCTATGTTTTCAACCATTCCTGTGACACTATTTATAGATTCCGATGCTTTACTTCAGGTATACTGTATCCCTCTGACCTTCTTATTGACGATGAAACACAGAAATTGCAGCGGAATTAAATACAAAAGGCACAATGCCGACATAAGTAGAAGAAAACTGACTCTTATTACTGACTTTGTTTTGAACCATTCCTGTGACACTAGTTATAGATTCCGATGCTTCACTTCAGGTTTACTGTATCCCGCTGACCTTCTTATTGACGATGAAACACAGAAATTGCATTGGAATTAAATACAAAAGGCACAATGCCGACTTAAGTACAAGAAAACTGACTCTTCTTACTGTCTATGTTTTGAACCATTCCTGTGACACTAGTTATAGATTCCGATTCTTCACTTCAGGTTCAGTGTATCCCTCTCACCTTCTTATTGACGATGAAACACAGATGTTGCTTCGGTATTAAATTCAAAAGGCACAATGCCGACTTAAGTACAAGAAAACTGACTCTTCTTACTGTCTATGTTTTGATCCTTTCCTGTGAGACTAGTTATAGATTCCGTGCTTCACTTCAGGATTACTGTATCCCTTCGACCTTCTTATTGATGATGAAACATAGAAATTGCATTGGAATTAAATAGAAAAGGAACAATGCCGACTTAAGTACAAGAAAACTTACTCTTCTTACTGTCTATGTTTTGAACCATTCCTGTGACACTAGTTATAGATTCCTATGCTTCACTTCAGGTTTACTGTATCCCTCTGACCTTCTTATTGACGATGAAACACAGAAATTGCATCGGAATTATATACAAAAGGCACAATGCCGACTTAAGTACAAGAAAACTGATTCTTCTTACTGTCTATGTTTTGGACCATTCCTGTGACGCTAGTTATAGATTCCGATGCTTCACTTCAGGTTTACTGTATCAATCTGACCTTCTTATTGACGAAGAAACACAGAAATTGCATCGGAAATAAATACAAAAGGCACAATGCCGACTTAAGTACAAGAAAACTGACTCTTCTTACTGTCTATGTTTAGAACCATTCCTGTGACACTAGTTATAGATTTCGATGATTCACTTCAGGTTTACTGTATCCCTCTGACCCTCTTATTGACGATGAAACACAGAAAATGCATCTGACTAAATTCTAAAGGCACAATGCCGACTTAAGTACAAGAAAACTGACTCTTCTTACTGTCTATGTTTTGATCCATTCCTGTGACACTAGTTATAGATTCCGTGCTTCACCTCTGGATTACTGTATCCCTTGGACCTTCTTATTGACGATGAAACATAGAAATTGCATTGGAATTAGATACAAAAGGCACAATGCCGACTTAAGTACAAGAAAACTTACTCTTCTTATTGTTAATGATTTGAACGATTCCTGTGACACTAGTTATAGATTCCGATGCTTCATTTCAGGTTCACCGTATCGCTCTGACCTTCTTATTGACGATGAAACACAGAAATTGCATCGGAATTAAGTACAAAAGGCAAAACGCCGACTTAAGTACAAGAAAACTGACTCTTCTTACTGTCTATGTTTGAACCACTCCTGTGACAGTAGTTATAGATTCCGATGCATCACTTCAGGTTAACTGTATCCCTCTGACCTTCTTATTGACGATGAAACACAGAAATTGCATCGGAATTAAGTACAAAAGGCAAAACGCCGACTTAAGTACAAGAAAACTGACTCTTCTTACTGTCTATGTTTTGAACCATTCCTGTGACACTAGTTATAGATTCCGATGCTTCACTTCAGGTTTATTGTATCCCTCTGACCTTCTTATTGAAGATGAAACACAGATATTGCAACGGAATTTAATACAAAGGGCACAATGCCGACTTAAGTACAAGAAAACAGACTCTTCTTACTGTCTATGTTTAGTACCATTCCTGTGACACTAGTTATAGATTACGATGCTTCACTTCAGGTTTACTGTATGCCTCTGACCTTCTTATTGGGGATGAAACACCGAAATTGCATCTGAATTAAATACAAAAGCACAATACCGACTTTAGTAGAAGGAAACTGACTTTTCTTACTGACTATGTTTTGAACCATTCCTGTGACACTAGTTATAGATTCCGATGCTTCACTTCAGGTTCACTGTATCCCTCTCACCTTCTTAGTGACGATGAATAACAGAAGTTGCATCGGAATTAAATCCAAAATGCACAATGCCGACTTCAGTGCCAGAAAACTGACTCTTCTTACTGTCTATGTTTTGAACCATTCCTGTGACACTAGTTATAGATTCCGATGCTTCACTTCAGGTTTACTGTATCCCTCTGACCTTCTTACTGACGATGAAACACAGAAATTGCATCGGAATTAAATACAAAGGACACAATGCCGACTTAAGTACAAGAAAACTGACTCTTCTTACTGTCTATGTTTTGATCCATTCCTGTGACACCAGTTATAGATTCCGATGCTTCACTTCAGGTTCACTGTATCCCTCTGACCTTCTTATTGACGATGAAACACAGAAATTGCATCGGAATTATGTACAAAAGGCACAATGCCGACTTAAGTACAAGAAAACTGACTCTTCTTACAGTCTATGTTTTGAACCATTCCTGTGACACTAGTCATAGATTCCGATGCTTCACGTCAGGTATACTGTATCCCTCTGCCCTTCTTATTGACGATGAAACACAGAAATTGCAGCGGAATTAAATACAAAAGGCACAATGCCGACTTAAGTACAAGGAAACTGACTCTTCTTACAGTCTATGTTTTGAACCATTCCTGTGACACTAGTTATAGATTCCAATGCTTCACTTCAGGTTTACTGTATCCCTCTGACCTTCTTATTGACGATGAAACACTGATATTGCATCGGAATTAAATACAAAAGGCACAATGACGACTTAAGTACAAGAAAACTTACTCTTCTTACTGTCTGTGTTTTGAACCATTCCTGTGATACTAGTTATAGATTCCGATGCTTCACTTTAGGTTTACTGTATCCCTCTGACCTTCTTATTGAAGATGAAATACAGATATTGCATCGGAATTAAATACAAAAGGCACAATGGCGACTTAAGTACAAGAAAACTGACTCTTCTTACTGTCTATGTTTTGAACCATTCCTGTGACACTAGTTATAGATTCTGATGCTTCACTTCATGTTTACTGTATCCCTCTGACCTTCTTATTGACGATGAAACAGAGAAATTGCAGTAGTATTAAATATAAAAGGCACAATGCCGACTTAAGTACAAGAAAACTGACACCTCTTACTGTCTATGTTTTGAACCATTCCTTTGACAATAGTTATAGATTCCGATTCTTCACTTCAGGTTTACTGTATCAATCTGACCCTCTTATTGACGAAGAAACACAGAAACGGCATCGGAATTAAATACAAAAGGCACAATGCCGACTTAAGTACAAGAAAACTGACTCTTCTTACTGTCTATGTTTTGACCCATTCCTGTGACACTAGTTATAGATTCCGTGCTTCACCTCAGGATTACTGTACCCCCTGGACCTTCTTTTTGACGATGAAACATAGAAATTGCATTGGTATTAAATAGAAAAGGAACAAAGCCGACTTAAGTACAAGAAAACTGACTCATCTTACTGTCTATGTTTAGTACCATTCCTGTGACATTAGTTATAGATTCCGATGCTTCACTTCAGGTTTACAGTATGCCTTTGACCTTCTTATTGACGATGAAACACCGAAATTGCATCGGAATTAAATACAAAAGGCAAAACTGAATCTTCTTACTGTCTATGTTTTGAACGATTCCTGTGACACTAGTTATAGTTTCCGATGCTTCACTTCAGGTTCACCGTATCCCTCTGACCTTCTTATTGACGATGAAACACAGAAATTGCGTCGGAATTAAGTACAAAAGGCACAATGCCGACTGAAGTACAAGAAAACTGACTCTTCTTACTGTCCATGTGTTGAACCATTCCTGTGACACTAGTTATAGATTCCGATGCTTTACTTCAGGTATACTGTATCCCTCTGACCTTCTTATTGACGATGAAACACAGAAATTGCAGCGGAATTAAATACAAAAGGCACAATGCCGACATAAGTAGAAGAAAACTGACTCTTATTACTGACTTTGTTTTGAACCATTCCTGTGACACTAGTTATAGATTCCGATGCTTCACTTCAGGTTTACTGTATCCCGCTGACCTTCTTATTGACGATGAAACACAGAAATTGCATTGGAATTAAATACAAAAGGCACAATGCCGACTTAAGTACAAGAAAACTGACTCTTCTTACTGTCTATGTTTTGAACCATTCCTGTGACACTAGTTATAGATTCCGATTCTTCACTTCAGGTTCAGTGTATCCCTCTCACCTTCTTATTGACGATGAAACACAGATGTTGCTTCGGTATTAAATTCAAAAGGCACAATGCCGACTTAAGTACAAGAAAACTGACTCTTCTTACTGTCTATGTTTTGATCCTTTCCTGTGAGACTAGTTATAGATTCCGTGCTTCACTTCAGGATTACTGTATCCCTTCGACCTTCTTATTGATGATGAAACATAGAAATTGCATTGGAATTAAATAGAAAAGGAACAATGCCGACTTAAGTACAAGAAAACTTACTCTTCTTACTGTCTATGTTTTGAACCATTCCTGTGACACTAGTTATAGATTCCTATGCTTCACTTCAGGTTTACTGTATCCCTCTGACCTTCTTATTGACGATGAAACACAGAAATTGCATCGGAATTATATACAAAAGGCACAATGCCGACTTAAGTACAAGAAAACTGATTCTTCTTACTGTCTATGTTTTGGACCATTCCTGTGACGCTAGTTATAGATTCCGATGCTTCACTTCAGGTTTACTGTATCAATCTGACCTTCTTATTGACGAAGAAACACAGAAATTGCATCGGAAATAAATACAAAAGGCACAATGCCGACTTAAGTACAAGAAAACTGACTCTTCTTACTGTCTATGTTTAGAACCATTCCTGTGACACTAGTTATAGATTTCGATGATTCACTTCAGGTTTACTGTATCCCTCTGACCCTCTTATTGACGATGAAACACAGAAAATGCATCTGACTAAATTCTAAAGGCACAATGCCGACTTAAGTACAAGAAAACTGACTCTTCTTACTGTCTATGTTTTGATCCATTCCTGTGACACTAGTTATAGATTCCGTGCTTCACCTCTGGATTACTGTATCCCTTGGACCTTCTTATTGACGATGAAACATAGAAATTGCATTGGAATTAGATACAAAAGGCACAATGCCGACTTAAGTACAAGAAAACTTACTCTTCTTATTGTTAATGATTTGAACGATTCCTGTGACACTAGTTATAGATTCCGATGCTTCATTTCAGGTTCACCGTATCGCTCTGACCTTCTTATTGACGATGAAACACAGAAATTGCATCGGAATTAAGTACAAAAGGCAAAACGCCGACTTAAGTACAAGAAAACTGACTCTTCTTACTGTCTATGTTTGAACCACTCCTGTGACAGTAGTTATAGATTCCGATGCATCACTTCAGGTTAACTGTATCCCTCTGACCTTCTTATTGACGATGAAACACAGAAATTGCATCGGAATTAAGTACAAAAGGCAAAACGCCGACTTAAGTACAAGAAAACTGACTCTTCTTACTGTCTATGTTTTGAACCATTCCTGTGACACTAGTTATAGATTCCGATGCTTCACTTCAGGTTTATTGTATCCCTCTGACCTTCTTATTGAAGATGAAACACAGATATTGCAACGGAATTTAATACAAAGGGCACAATGCCGACTTAAGTACAAGAAAACAGACTCTTCTTACTGTCTATGTTTAGTACCATTCCTGTGACACTAGTTATAGATTACGATGCTTCACTTCAGGTTTACTGTATGCCTCTGACCTTCTTATTGGGGATGAAACACCGAAATTGCATCTGAATTAAATACAAAAGCACAATACCGACTTTAGTAGAAGGAAACTGACTTCTCTTACTGACTATGTTTTGAACCATTCCTGTGACACTAGTTATAGATTCCGATGCTTCACTTCAGGTTCACTGTATCCCTCTCACCTTCTTACTGACGATGAATAACAGAAGTTGCATCGGAATTAAATCCAAAATGCACAATGCCGACTTCAGTGCCAGAAAACTGACTCTTCTTACTGTCTATGTTTTGAACCATTCCTGTGACACTAGTTATAGATTCCGATGCTTCACTTCAGGTTTACTGTATCCCTCTGACCTTCTTACTGACGATGAAACACAGAAATTGCATCGGAATTAAATACAAAGGACACAATGCCGACTTAAGTACAAGAAAACTGACTCTTCTTACTGTCTATGTTTTGATCCATTCCTGTGACACCAGTTATAGATTCCGATGCTTCACTTCAGGTTCACTGTATCCCTCTGACCTTCTTATTGACGATGAAACACAGAAATTGCATCGGAATTATGTACAAAAGGCACAATGCCGACTTAAGTACAAGAAAACTGACTCTTCTTACAGTCTATGTTTTGAACCATTCCTGTGACACTAGTCATAGATTCCGATGCTTCACGTCAGGTATACTGTATCCCTCTGCCCTTCTTATTGACGATGAAACACAGAAATTGCAGCGGAATTAAATACAAAAGGCACAATGCCGACTTAAGTACAAGGAAACTGACTCTTCTTACAGTCTATGTTTTGAACCATTCCTGTGACACTAGTTATAGATTCCAATGCTTCACTTCAGGTTTACTGTATCCCTCTGACCTTCTTATTGACGATGAAACACTGATATTGCATCGGAATTAAATACAAAAGGCACAATGACGACTTAAGTACAAGAAAACTTACTCTTCTTACTGTCTGTGTTTTGAACCATTCCTGTGATACTAGTTATAGATTCCGATGCTTCACTTTAGGTTTACTGTATCCCTCTGACCTTCTTATTGAAGATGAAATACAGATATTGCATCGGAATTAAATACAAAAGGCACAATGGCGACTTAAGTACAAGAAAACTGACTCTTCTTACTGTCTATGTTTTGAACCATTCCTGTGACACTAGTTATAGATTCTGATGCTTCACTTCATGTTTACTGTATCCCTCTGACCTTCTTATTGACGATGAAACAGAGAAATTGCAGTAGTATTAAATATAAAAGGCACAATGCCGACTTAAGTACAAGAAAACTGACACCTCTTACTGTCTATGTTTTGAACCATTCCTTTGACAATAGTTATAGATTCCGATTCTTCACTTCAGGTTTACTGTATCAATCTGACCCTCTTATTGACGAAGAAACACAGAAACGGCATCGGAATTAAATACAAAAGGCACAATGCCGACTTAAGTACAAGAAAACTGACTCTTCTTACTGTCTATGTTTTGACCCATTCCTGTGACACTAGTTATAGATTCCGTGCTTCACCTCAGGATTACTGTACCCCCTGGACCTTCTTTTTGACGATGAAACATAGAAATTGCATTGGTATTAAATAGAAAAGGAACAAAGCCGACTTAAGTACAAGAAAACTGACTCATCTTACTGTCTATGTTTAGTACCATTCCTGTGACATTAGTTATAGATTCCGATGCTTCACTTCAGGTTTACAGTATGCCTTTGACCTTCTTATTGACGATGAAACACCGAAATTGCATCGGAATTAAATACAAAAGGCAAAACTGAATCTTCTTACTGTCTATGTTTTGAACGATTCCTGTGACACTAGTTATAGTTTCCGATGCTTCACTTCAGGTTCACCGTATCCCTCTGACCTTCTTATTGACGATGAAACACAGAAATTGCGTCGGAATTAAGTACAAACGGCACAATGCCGACTGAAGTACAAGAAAACTGACTCTTGTTACTGTCTATGCTTTGAACCATTCCTGTGACACTAGTTATAGATTCCGATGGTTCACTTGAGGTTTACCGTATGCCTTTGACCTGCTTATTGACGATGAAACACAGAAATTGCATCGGAATTAAATACAAAAGGCACAATGCCGACTTAATAACAAGAAAACTGACTCTTCTTACTGTCAATGCTTTGAACCATTCCTGTGACACTAGTTATAGATTCCGATGCTTCACATCAGGTTTACTGTATCCCGCAGACCTTCTCATTGACGATGAAACACAGAAATTGCATTGGAATTACATACAAAAGGCACAATGCCGACTTAAGTACAAGAAAACTGACTCTTCTTACTGTCTATGTTTTGAACGATTCCTGTGACACTAGTTATAGATTCCGATGCTTCACTTCAGGTTCACTGTATACCTCTGACCTTCTTTTTGACGATGAAACACATAAATTGCATCGGAATTAAATACAAAAGGCACAATGCCGACTTAAGTACAAGAAAACTGATTCTTCTTACTGTCTATGTTCAGAACCGTTCCTGTGACACTAGTTATAGATTCCGATGCTTCACTTCAGGTTAACTGTATCCCTCTGACCTTCTAATTGACGATGAAACAAAGAAATTGCATCGAAATTAAATAGAAAATGCACAATGCCGACTTCAGTACAAGAAAATTCACTTTTCTTACTGTCTATGTTTTGAACCATTCCTGTGACACTAGTTATAGATTCCGATGCTTCACTTCAGGTATACTGTATCCCTCTGACCTTCTTATTGACGATGAAACACAGAAATTGCATCGGAATTAAATACTTAAGGCACAATGCCGACTTAAGAACAAGAAAACTGACTCTTCTTACTGTCTATGTTTTGATCCATTCCTGTGACACTAGTTATAGATTCCGATGCTTCACTTCAGGTTCACTGTATCCCTCTGACCTTCTTATTGACAACGAAACACAGAAATTGCATCGGAATTAAACACAAAAGGCACAATGCCGACTTAAGTACAAGAAAACTGACTCTTCTTACTGTCTATGTTTTGATCCATTCCTGTTACACTAGTTATAGATTCCGATGCTTCACTTCAGGTTCACTGTATCCCTCTGACCTTCTTATTGACGACGAAACACAGAAATTGCATCGGAATTAAGTACAAAAAGCACAATGCCGACTTAAGTACAAGAAAACTGACTCTTCTTACTGTCTATGTTTTGAACCTTTCCTGTGACACTAGTTATAGATTCCGATGCTTCACTTCAGGTTAACTGTATCCCTCTGACCATCTTATTGACGATGAAACACAGAAATTGCATCGGAATTAAGTACAAAAAGCACAATGCCGACTTAAGTACAAGAAAACTGACTCTTCTTACTGTCTATGTTTTGAACCTTTCCTGTGACACTAGTTATAGATTCCGATGCTTCACTTCAGGTTAACTGTATCCCTCTGACCATCTTATTGACGATGAAACACAGAAATTGCATCGAAATTAAATACAAAATGCACAATGCCGACTTAAGTACAAGAAAACTGACTCTTCTTACTGTCTATGTTTTGAACCTTTCCTGTGACACTAGTTATAGATTCCGATGCTTCACTTCAGGTTAACTGTATCCCTCTGACCATCTTATTGACGATGAAACACAGAAATTGCATCGAAATTAAATTCAAAATGCACAATGCCGACTTCAGTACAAGAAAACTGACTCTTCTTACTGTCTATATTTTGAACCATTCCTGTGACACTAGTTATAGATTCCGATGCTTCACTTCAGGTATACTGTATCCCTCTGACCTTCTTATTGACGATGAAACACAGAAATTGCAGCGGAATTAAATACAAAATGCACAATGTCGACTTAAGAACAAGAAAACTGACTTTTCTTACAGTCTATGTTTTGAACCATTCCTGTGACACTAGTTATAGAGTCCGATGCTTCACTTCAGGTTTACTGTATCCCTCTGACCTACTTATTGACGATGAAACACTGACATTGCATCGGAATTAAATACAAAAGGCACAATGCCGACTTAAGTACAAGAAAACTTACTCTTCTTACTGTCTACGCTTTGAACCATTCCTGTGATACTAGTTATAGATTCCGATGCTTCACTTTAGGTTTACTGTATCCCTCTGACCTTCTTATTGACCATGAAACACAGAAATTGCATCGGAATTAAATACAAAAGGCACAATGCCGACTTAAGTAAAGAAAACTGACTCTTCTTACTGTCTATGTTTTGAACCATTCCTGTGACACTAGTTATAGATTCCGATTCTTCACTTTAGGTTTACTGAATCAATCTGAAGTTCTTATTGACGAAGAAACACAGAAACGGAATCGGAATTAAATACAAAAGGCACAATGCCGACTTAAGTACATGAAAACTGACTCTTCTTACTGTCTATGTTTTGAACGATTCCTGTGACACTAGTTATAGATTCCGATGCTTCACTTCAGGTTCACCGTATCCCTCTGACCTTCTTATTGACGATGAAATACAGAAATTTCATCGGAATTAAGTACAAAAGGCACAATGCCGACTTAAGTACAAGAAAATTCACTCTTCTTACCGTCTATGTTTTGAACCATTCCTGTGACACTAGTTATAGATTCCGATGCTTCACTTCAGGTATACTGTATACCTCTGACCTTCTTATTGACGATGAAACACAGAAATTGCATCGGAATTAAATACAAAAGGCAAAATGCCGACTTAAGTACAAGAAAACTGACTCTTCTTACTGTCTATGTTTTCATCCATTCCTGTGACACTAGTTATAGATTCCGATGCTTCACTTCAGGTTCACTGTATCCCTCTGACCTTCTTATTGACGACGAAACACAGAAATTGCATCGGAATTAAGTACAAAAGGCACAATGCCGACTTAAGTACAAGAAAACTGACTCTTCTTACTGTCTGTGTTTTGAACCATTCCTGTGACACTAGTTATAGATTCCGATGCTTCACTTCAGGTTCACTGTATCCCTCTGACAATCTTATTGACGATGAAACACAGAAATTGCATCGAAATTAAATACAAAATGCACAATGCCGACTTCAGTACAAGAAAACTGACTCTTCTTACAGTCTATGTTTTGAACCATTCCTGTGACACCAGTTATAGATTCCGATGCTTCACTTCAGGTATACTGTATCCCTCTGACCTTCTTATTGACGATGAAACACAGAAATTGCAGCGGAATTAAATACAAAAGGCACAATGCCGACTTAAGTACAAGGAAACTGACTTTTCTTACAGTCTATGTTTTGAACCATTCCTGTGACACTAGTTATAGATTCCGATGCTTCACTTCAGGTTTACGGTATCCCTCTGACCCTCTTATTGACGATGAAACACTGACATTGCATCGGAATTAAATACAAAAGCACAATGCCGACTTAAGTACAAGAAAACTTACACTTCTTACTGTTTATGTTTTGAACCATTCCTGTGACACTAGTTGTAGATTCCGATGCTTCACTTCAGGTTTACTGCATCCCTCTGACCTTCTTATTAAAGATGAAACACATTTATTGCATCGGAATTAAATACAAAAGGCACAATGGCGACTTAAATACAAGAAAACTGACTCTTCTTACTGTCTATGTTTTGAACCATTCCTGTGACACTAGTTATAGATTCTGATGCTTCACTTCTGGTTTACTGTATCCCTCTGACCTTCTTATTGACGATGAAACGCAGAAATTGCATCGGAATTAAATGAAAAAGGCACAATGCCGACTTAAGTACAAGAAAACTGACTCTTCATACTGTCTATGTTTTGAACCATTCCTGTGACACTAGTTATAGATTCCAATTCTTCATTTCAGGTTTACTGTATCAATCTGACCTTGTTATTGACGACGAAACTCAGAAACTGCATCGGAATTAAATACAAAAGACACAATGCCGACTTAAGTACAAGAAAACTGACTCTTGTTACTGTCTATGTTTTGAACCATTCCTGTGGCACTAGCTATAGATTCCGATGCTTCACTTCAGGTTCACTGTATCCCTCTGACCTTTTTATTGACGATGAAACACTGAAATTGCATCGGAATTAAATACAAAAGGCACAATGCCGACTTAAGTACAAGAAAATTGACTCTTCTTACTGTCTATGTTTTGATCCATTCCTGTGACACTAGTTATAGATTCCGTGCTTCACCTCAGGATTACTGTACCCCCTGGACCTTCTTATTGACGATGAAACATAGAAATTGCATTGGTATTAAATAGAAAAGGAACAATGCCAACTTAAGTACAAGAAAACTGACTCTTCTTACTGTCTATGTTTAGTACCATTCCCGTGACACTAGTGTAAGTAGGCTGTTTATGTTTTCTCTATGTAAGTAGGCTGTTTATGTTTTCTCTATGTAAGTAGGCTGTTTATGTTTTCTTATTGGCAACGTTACGTAGCGCTCAATATGAAAATCACTGGCTGTGCTGTGTGCAGTCTGTGGCTAGTTTGCGCTGTTGTCTGCCATTGTAGTGTTGGGCAGCGGCAGCTGGCTGTGAACAGCGCGTAGCGTTGCGCAGTTGGAGGTGAGCCGCCAGCAGTGGTGGATGTGGGGAGAGAGATGGCGGAGGTTTGCAGTTTGTCATGAACTGATATATATATATTATGATTTGTGATGATATTAAGGTAAATACATTGTTTGCTCTCTATTAATATCTTTCATTTGCTAACTACCCCTATCAGTAGTTAGTGCCTTCAGTAGTTTGAATCTTTTATTTAGCTGGCAGTAGTCGCGCTCGCTGTATTGCAGTAGCTTGAGCAGCGAAGATTTTTGTGAGGTAAGTGATTTGTGAAAGGTATAGTTTAATGTTTGTCAGGGCCATTCTTTAGTAGGGAGTTTTGAAAGTCAGATTGCGTTGCGCTAAAAATATTGTGTGTCAGTCTAAGCACAGTCCTATATAAATTGTTCCAAGGGGACGTTTCATATGTCGACCCTTAGCCTAGGATACCTCACTGGAATCTTCTGATTTTTCTTGTAGTTTGTGTATTTAGTGTAGCTTTTGTTTATTGCTAGCGCGTAATTGTAGAGAGAATCTCCTTTGTAGTTGTAGCCTTTCATTGTTGTACAGTAAAACAGTTGTGGCATGCATATAGATTTGCACCAAGTACTTCGCAGCTATAATTAACAAGATATTATTTTCAGTGTTATGTTAATGTGTTCTCTTATTTTTGCTCTTCAAATTGTGTTTTTCTGTGTTGTCGTGTGAAATACTGTGACAATAATGGCGTGTGAAAAACGTAATACTAGGCTCCAAAGTAAACTGAGAAATGACAGTGAAATTGAGAGCAGTGTGTTAGCGCCACCGAGTTATGAATTAACTGATGTTCAAAGTAGTAATTTGGTAATTGTGCATAGGGAAATGGAGCGGGCGGCAAACAATGGCGTGGACAGTGAAACAATTAGTGAAGAGGGAAGCATTATCGATCGATCGGTCGGCAACAGCTCGCCTCAGGAATCCGAAATGACAGGACACAATTTCGCAAATACTGTAGATTCAGGTTTTGGGTTATCACCGTTTTCTCAAATAAGTCAAGACGCATTTTCTGCTTGTCAAAATGTGAATGTTGCCGGTGCAAATGCACTGCCGAAAAGCGTAGAGAAACAGATTCCAGACACTAATACATTATTATTGCAATTAATGCAACAAATGGGACAAAAGCTTGAAAAGTTAGACACAATGGAACAACACCAGAGACAAACACAGCAACAGTTAGACACAGTGGAACAAAATCTCAAAAAGTTAGACACAGTGGAACAAAATCTCAAAAAGTTAGACACTACACTTGAACAAACACGTGAAGATTTAACCACTGAGTTACATAACATCGAATCGAAATGTCAAAAAGTCTGTAATGACGTAAAAACACAAATTTGTGAGCATTTTCAACCTATTTTTTCGCGGCATGAAAATGCATTACAGAATCACGAAGCAGCCATAAAACAGCTGCAAACCATTGTTCATGAAAATCATGAGACCTTGCAAGCTAAATTTGACTCAGTTGCATCTACCAATTCGGTTACACAACTTGCAAAAACTCAGGAAAACTTAAAGGACACAGTAGATACTCTGACACTTGGTTCAGAAAAACACACTGAGGAAATAAGTACACTATCGGATAAAGTAGCCGAACTTTCAGATCAGTTCACTAATTTATCTACGAAGGTAGATGATAATCTGAATGACGCAAAACCGGTAGTCTTTAATGACACAGAACAGAGCGAACAAATTAGGAAACTGAAACAAAATCTGAATCAAATTGATACGCAACACCAAAGAGAAATCCGGGAAGTACAAGATCAGCTGACACAGGTAATACAAGAATTACGTATTTCAGAAGACACTCGCGCTCCAACACGGGAAGAGGAACTTAGAAATCTGCAAAAGCCACAAAATAATAATACAGGGCATTTCGGTAATTATGAAAGAAATTGGCAAGGTACACCGAATTTTGAGATGGAACCGCCGACACGACGTAACTATGACCGAGATGCTACTCGCCGACGCGATGATTTTGACTATAAGCTGTTCATTACTACACGTAAATTCAAAACGTTTAAGAATTCTGGCAACGACATTCATCCACAAGCATGGCTCCATCAATTCTCTCATTGTTTTCCTCCCAACTGGTCATTGGAGCACAGATTAGAATTTATGTGTGGCTACTTAGAGAATGAACCAGGTGTAAGAATGCGATCGGTCATTCACGATTGTCACAGTGAAGGAGAATTTTACCACGCCTTCCTCTCAGCATATTGGTCTCAAGCTACACAAGACCGCGTAAAACATAGCATCATGATGATGAAACACTTTGAACAATCTGAATTTTCCAGTCTTGTCAAATATTTTGAAGACATGTTGCACAAGAATCAGTACTTATCAAACCCATACAGCCCCTCAGAACTCATCCGCATTTGCTTAATCAAACTGCCTGAACACTTACGGCATATTATTTTGGCAGGACGTTGCAAAGATGACATTGAAGCTTTTCAGGGACTGTTACAAGTACTGGAAATTGACACTGACAACCGCGGAACGCGAAAACAGGAGCAAAACAATCACTACAGGGCACATCCGTCACAATTCCGTGACGACAGAAACAATAACTGGACACGACAATTCTATTCTTACAACGTAAATCGTGACCAAAATAGACACCACCCGTATGACAACCGCTGGCAGAGTAGTAATAAGTACAGGGAAAGATCACCTCGCCGCAGTAATGACTATCACAGAGACAATCAGAGAAACAGACAATATGGGAACCAAAATAATTATTATCAAGGGAGACAGAATAACTTTAGACGCAACGGTCCACCACGCAATTACGATTCCGGGAGAAATTCTCCACCACATGACCGACAAACAAGAAACTATGTCAACTACCGACATAACGACAGACCTGAATTCCATCAGAACTGGCGAGCTTTAAACAGAGCTGGGCCCTCTGGGCAAGGCGAATTTGTGGAAGTTAGGCCTCCTAATCCCAGTAACGGCGCGCGCCAACAAAGAAACTCACACCGCAGGCAGCCGCGTGCGCCCGCTGGCTCAGGGAAAAATAACATTGACGCTAACCTTGAGCAAAATTCCAGTATTCTTTACCGACGTATACCACATGATAATTGCGTTGAAGTTGAAACTCTGCGTACTAGGAAGAGTAAAGGTTTACACCACATTTCACATGTAAAACCGTTTATTGAAAGATAATCTGCTTTTTAACTTAGTCTTTGTCATAAAATTTTTCGCTTCACATTACTAATATGCTTTGTCAGACTTAGAATCTGTTAACATACAACAACGTTTGAAGTTAAATATCCAATCAAGAACCAAGAGAACTTATTTAAACAGAAATGACGAATGCATTGTTATAGTGAACAGACGTCACAGTGTTATTGTGTGTGTACATTCTTGCTTGTTAGTTGTACGATTACGTAACGACTATAAGGCTCACATACTTAGAACATTTACCAGTACTGCTAATGAGATTTTAATGCAACATTTTGGTTACCTGAAAATACATTCCGGATTTAAAGTACTTTCTGAGAGATACCAGATGACACAGAGGTTAGTTTATGTGACAGCTACACGATTTTTATCACGACGCTACTAATGAGTGACAATTTACAATGTTGCTTTTGCAGTGTATCTGTTTTATATCTGCACAGTTTTCTGAATTCTTCTAGGAAGAAAAACATGTTTTAGTAGTAACTTTTGTGGTATAGCAACAATGAGACAGCCTTTTTCGTGGCATAACAATACGTTACTGTACAGTACTTTCCTCATCACGGCAATAAGCGTAATAACTAAGATATCTATACGTAAAGCATTTCACTTTTGTGTATCATGAGGTAAGTACATTGACTTTAGCAGAACTTTGCTTACAGAGGACGATAACTACGACAGTTCCACAGAATTATCTTACAGCAAGACGCGCATTTACCGCTACAGGACACGCATTTGAGTGATTAATCTTATACTTAAAACACTTATTTTCAAAGATTTTTTAATTACAAAGAAAGTTTTCCGTGATACATTTCATTCCATTGCTGTAATTTGTAACACCTGAGGGTATAATTACGTTTATCCTCAGGGGGGTACACGCTTACTTTGTGTACCATGTGTTTGGCAAGCACAAGGAGCCCTAGCTAATATGGTATTTGCTTATACAACTTTACACATCGGTACCATATTTCTCTAACACACAAATTACACAGCTATCTGATCATTTAACTGAGAGATAAACATGTTTTTTACTACATCAGTGACAGATGTTTACGCAATTACACCGTTGGATAACTTCACACTTATGAAACTGTATTTTGTCTGTACTTTGTAAACTGTTCATATTTTTTCGGAATCATTGTGATACTATGAGAGCTTTGAATGATGTATTTGGTATGAGATCATGATTTTTAAAGTACGTTTGAGGCAGCTGACACTTTTGACATGAGCAGAGAATTTTTTTTAGGCTTAGAAATTATTGGAGGAAGTTACGACGATTTTGAGATTTGACTGAAGTGTTATGATGTTATTATTACGACGACGATGTGTATTATGTTGTTGAGGAATGTTTATTATGCTACGTATTTCTCATGATGAAATATTGAAGAAGTGTCGACGAATATGTATATGTATAATGAGGTAAGGAATAATGAGTAGTGTTTAGGGACTCTGATTTATGAAAAGGATGTTGGAAACCAAGAAACGTACTTTAAGAGTTATGAAATGTGTGACTGTATCACAATGCTGACCAATATTTTTTTTGGACACTTATATTTATAGGATTTTGTTTCTACAGATTTGCAACGCTAATTCTTGACCTGTGAAATATTTTTATGTGCGACTGTCTCTGTAGCGGAAACTGCTGTTGTAAATATTTCCGTAAGAAAGTTAACGGACCACCTACACATAATGCGTCGTGGGCACCCAGCTGTGTCAGACGCCTGGAGAAAAAGCCATTAGCGCGTGCCTTTCAGAGCACAGGAAAACACCTGGAGAACAAGCCATTAGGGTGTGCCTTTCATCGCTAATGCGACACCCTCGTTACTTGAAAACATATGATTACTCGCACTTTGTGCTAATTGCTGAAATGCTTATGAATTGATGGGAAATATTCGTACATCTGCACACCTGATTATGACAAGTGTCTTTCTATGAGAGTTGAGAGCTACTGACTTACGAAATGCCACATGACTATTGAATGATGTTTTTATGCTTTGGTTTGCGTAATTGCTTATTTCACTTGATATCTGGTTTCCAGCTGTGTTGCAGCATTGCTTTTATAAAATAAAATGCATTTGCTAATGTGAACACTTTCTGTCAACAGATCTATTAAATAATTATTTTATGATCCACATTCTTTAAAAAAGGAGCACTTGGAAAGGAAAGAACAATAAGAAGGAACTAGTAACTGCATACATAATATTCTTTTCAAGTACATGGTAATTTTTCTTTTACAATAAGTTGTTGTGGTGCACCACTTTAATTACATAGACATTAAGATGTGAATATACATTTCCCTTATCTGCATTGTTGTTTTTACTGTAATATTTTTTCTTCTTGAGCTATGTCATGTTTAGATATAAGCTGCTGTTTGCCAGGCATAGTGCTACTGAACTTTAATTTGTGTTACTCTGCTAAGCCAATTTTACTACTCATTGATTTTTCATGTTGCTGCACATTGGCTCATATTAGTTGTAATTTTGCATTTTATCTGTTAATTTAGATTTACGGTAGCTTGCTTTGCAATTTTCCAATTTTTTGGTAATTGCTGTTTATATTAATTGTTATGTGATGCTGCATTGCCTCGTCCCTTAGTTTAGCATCTGAGCTCAGTAGATTTAAGTTAGCTTAAGAGGGGGTAGCCTCTAAGAGAATGAGTTGCGATGAATTGGAAGAAATGCATTGAAAAAAAAGGTTTAGGTAGGATTTTCTTGGAAATAAATGTTGAGGTAAGAAATGTGTGAACATATAAATACAGAAAGCATGCTTAGATAGAATTTTTTTGGTGGAAACAAAGGATGAAATAAGAGGAAAGATATATGAAGTTTTGGGTTGGACTGCAGTACCAAATGTTACACTGAAAACGAACCCTGTCCTTTCCTATTGGTGTTATCCCACTATGTGTTTGTGTACCCTTGAGTATTTGTTTTCTTCCTGTCTCTGTGTACTGTTTCATAGAATTTTTTTCTCTTCTAATACTAAGCTATATTCAATATGAGGAGGAATACTGTTATCCTCAAATATAAGTTGCATTAATAATATGTTATATTTTTTGTAAAGTTGTTTACAATTCTGTTCTGTTTCAATGTTCATGTGTGAAATTAATGTTTCGAAAACAGTTCTCATTATTTTATGTATGTACTTATGTCACTATTTTTGTAACACTCATGTATATGTTTATTTCTATTCTTTTGTAAAGCCTGTACTACAAATGTTATCTGTATTATTATGTTTTTAATGATGTATTTTGTACCTTTGTAATTGTATTCTTATGTTATAAAATTGTAATTGTCACCAGTTCATGACATTATTAACTTGTTAGTTACATTTCACTGCACACGTTTCTGTTGGTCATAGTATGTGGACAATATATGAGAAGTAGGGACTGTTAGTGTTTGCACGTGTGTTAATAACTCAGCAAGGGACTGGATAACAGCATTGCTGGTTCTAAGGACAATTTCAAAAACTTTGTGAGTGCACAAGTGGTGGTTTATGGACTTGCTATATTATCCGCAAGACTCTTCAACGGTAATTGTGCACCTGCACGGTCACAACAGATGGCTGCTGGCCATCTCTTCAAGGACTACAGTGGGTCTACACCTTTGCTGACTCACCAGTACCATTATTTCTACAAGGCCTGCAGTGGGTCTGCACCTCTGGTGGCCCACCAATACCGTAATCTCTACCAGGACTACAGTGGGTCTGTTCTGTGATGACCTACCTACCAATATTCTTCAAAACGTCAAATGACTCTGCTGTGGGTTTGCTCTGTTGTGGCCCATTACCTGTATGCATGTCAAGAGTCAGCACTGTCTTTCCGTTGGAAGGACAACACTACTTCTTCAAGACTGCATGGAAATCCACTACTTCTGTGTGCAATTTCTTTTACTAATGAGACTTTGTGAAAAAAACCTGTAATTACTGTTATGATGAATGATCAGGACTGTCTTTATGGACTGTGACAAAATTTTAGCTTTTGACCAACATTGTATCAATAAGTGTGTGCATTTGATTTCTTTGTTATTGTAATTATGAAAAATTTTATCAAATCATTATTGGCCACTGCCCAAAAAAATTTTGTAAAATTTTTTGTGGGGAGCATGGGGGCTATGTAAGTAGGCTGTTTATGTTTTCTCTATGTAAGTAGGCTGTTTATGTTTTCTTATTGGCAACGTTACGTAGCGCTCAATATGAAAATCACTGGCTGTGCTGTGTGCAGTCTGTCGCTAGTTTGCATTGTTGTCTGCCATTGTAGTGTTGGGCAGCGGCAGCTGGCTGTGAACAGCGCGTAGCGTTGCGCAGTTGGAGGTGAGCCGCCAGCAGTGGTGGATGTGGGGAGAGAGATGGCGGAGGTTTGCAGTTTGTCATGAACTGATATATATATATTATGATTTGTGATGATATTAAGGTAAATACATTGTTTGCTCTCTATTAATATCTTTCATTTGCTAACTACCCCTATCAGTAGTTAGTGCCTTCAGTAGTTTGAATCTTTTATTTAGCTGGCAGTAGTGGCGCTCGCTGTATTGCAGTAGCTTGAGCAGCGAAGATTTTTGTGAGGTAAGTGATTTGTGAAAGGTATAGTTTAATGTTTGTCAGGGCCATTCTTTAGTAGGGAGTATTGAAAGTCAGATTGCGTTGCGCTAAAAATATTGTGTGTCAGTCTAAGCACAGTCCTATATAAATTGTTCCAAGGGGACGTTTCACTAGTTATAGATCCTGATGCTTCACTTCAGGTTTACTGTATGCCTTTGACCTTCTTATTGACGATGAAACACCGAAATTGCATCAGAATGAAATACAAAAAGCACAATGCCGACTTAAGTAGAAGAAAACTGACACTTCTTACTGTCTATGTTTTGAACGATTCCTGTGACACTAGTTATAGATTCCGATGCTTCACTTCAGGTTCACCGTATCCCTCTGACCTTCTTAATGACGATGAAACACAGAAATTGCATCGGAATTAAGTACAAAAGGCACAATGCCGACTTAAGTACAAGTAAACTGACTCTTGTTACTGTCTATGTTGAACCACTCCTGTGACACTAGTTATAGATTCCGATGCTTCACTTTAGGTTAACTGTATCCCTCTGACCTTCTTATTGACAATGAAACACAGAAATTGCATCGGAATTAAATACAGAATGCACAATGCCGACTTCAGTACAGGAAAACTGACTCTTCTTACTGTCTATGTTTTGAACCATTTCTGTGACACTAGTTATAGATTCCGATGGTTCACTTCAAGTTTACCGTATGCCTTTGACCTTCTTATTGACGATGAAACACAGAAATTGCATCGGAATTAAATACAAAAGGCACAATGCCGACTTAAGTACAAGAAAACTGGCTCTTCTTACTGTCTATGTTTTGAACCATTCCTGTGACACTAGTTATAGATTCCCATGCTTCACTTCAGGTTAACTGTATCCCTCTCACCTTCTTACTGACGATGAAACACAGAAATTGCATCGGAATTAAATACAAAATGCACAATACCGACTTCAGGACAAGAAAACTGACTCTTCTTACTGTCTATGTTTTGAACCTTTCCTGTGACACTAGTTATAGATTCCGATGCTTCACTTCAGGTTTACTGTATCCCTCTGACCTTCTTACTGACGATGAAACACAGAAATTGCATCGGAATTAAATACAAAGGGCACAATGCCGACTTCAGTACAAGAAAACTGACTCTTCTTACTGTCTATGTTTTGATCCATTCCTGTGACACTAGTTATAGATACCGATGCTTCACTTCAGGTTCACTGTATCCCTCTGACCTTCTTATTGACGTTAAAACACAGAAATTGCATCGGAATTAAGTACAAAAGGCACAATGCCGACTTAAGTACAAGAAAACTGACTCTTCTTACTGTCTATGTTTTGAACCATTCCTGTGACACTAGTTATAGATTCCGATGCTTCACTTCAGGTTAACTGTATCCCTCTGACCATCGTATTGACGATGAAACACAGAAATTGCATCGAAATTAAATACAAAATGCACAATGCCGATTTCAGTACAAGAAAACTGACTCTTCTTACTGTCTATGCTTTGAACCATTCCTGTAACACTAGTTATAGATTCTGATGCTTCACTTCAGGTATACTGTATCCCTCTGACCTTCTTATTGACGATGAAACACAGAAATTGCAGCGGAATTAAATACAAAAGGCACAATGCCGACTTAAGTACAAGAAAACTGACTCTTCTTACAGTCTATGTTTTGAACCATTCCTGTGACACTAGTTACAGATTCCGATGCTTCACTTCAGGTTAACTGTATCCCTCTGACCTCCTTACTGACGATGAAACACAGAAATTGCATCGGAATTATATACAAAGGGCACAATGCCGACTTAAGTACAAGAAAACTCACTCTTCTTACTGTCTTTGCTTTGATCCATTCCTGTGACCCTAGTTATAGATACCGATGCTTCACTTCAGGTTCACTGTATCCCTCTGACCTTTTTATTGACGATAAAACACAGAAATTGCATCGGAATTAAGTACAAAAGGCACAATGCCGACTTAAGTACAAGAAAACTGACTCTTCTTACTGTCCATGTGTTGAACCATTCCTGTGACACTAGTTATAGATTCCGATGCTTCACTTCAGGTTAACTGTATCCCTCTGACCATCTTATTGACGATGAAACACAGAAATTGCATCGAAATTAAATACAAAATGCACAATGCCGACTTCAGTACACGAAAACTGACTCTTCTTACTGTCTATGTTTTGAACCATTCCTGTGACACTATTTATAGATTCCGATGCTTCACTTCAGGGATACTGTATCCCTCTGACCTTCTTATTGACGATGAAACACAGAAATTGCAGCGGAATTAAATACAAAAGGCACAATGCCGACATAAGTAGAAGAAAACTGACTCTTATTACCGACTTTGTTTTGAACCATTCCTGTGACACTAGTTATAGATTCCGATGCTTCACTTCAGGTTTACTGAATCCCTCCGACCTCCTTACTGACGATGAAACACAGAAATTGCATCGGAATTATATACAAAGGGCACAATGCCGACTTAAGTACAAGAAAACTCACTCTTCTTACTGTCTATGTTTTGATCCATTCCTGTGACACTAGTTATAGATACCGATGCTTCACTTCAGGTTCACTGTATCCCTCTGACCTTCTTATTGACGATAAAACACAGAAATTGCATCGGAATTAAGTACAAAAGGCACAATGCCGACTTAAGTACAAGAAAACTGACTCTTCTTACTGTCCATGTGTTGAACCATTCCTGTGACACTAGTTATAGATTCCGATGCTTCACTTCAGGTTAACTGTATCCCTCTGACCATCTTATTGACGATGAAACACAGAAATTGCATCGAAATTAAATACAAAATGCACAATGCCGACTTCAGTACACGAAATCTGACTCTTCTTACTGTCTATGTTTTGAACCATTCCTGTGACACTATTTATAGATTCCGATGCTTCACTTCAGGTATACTGTATCCCTCTGACCTTCTTATTGACGATGAAACACAGAAATTGCAGCGGAATTAAATACAAAAGGCACAATGCCGACTTAAGTACAAGAAAACTGACTCTTCTTACAGTCTATGTTTGAACCATTCCTGTAACACTAGTTTTAGATTCCGATGCTTCACTTCAGGTTTGCTGTATCCCTCTGACCTTCTTATTGAAGATGAAACACAGATATTGAATCCGAATTAAATACAAAAGGCACAATGCCGACTTAAGTACAAGAAAACTGACTCTTCTTACTGTCTATGTTTTGAACCATTCCTGTGGCACTAGCTATAGATTCGGATGCTTCACTTCAGGTTCACTGTATCCCTCTGACCTTTTTATTGACGATGAAACACTGAAATTGCATCGGAATTAAATACAAAAGGCACAATGCCGACTTAAGTAAAAGAAAATTGACTCTTCTTACTGTCTATGATTTGATCCATTCCTGTGACACTAGTTATAGATTCCGTGCTTCACCTCAGGTTTACTGTACACCCTGGACCTTCTTATTGACGATGAAACATAGAAATTGCATTGGTATTAAATAGAAAAGGAACAATGCCGACTTAAGTACAAGAAAACTGACTCTTCTTACTGTCTACGTTTAGTACCATTCCTGTGACACTAGTTATAGATACCGATGCTTCACTTCAAGTTTACCGTATGCCTTTGACCTTCTTATTGACGATGAAACACAGAAATTGCATCGGAATTAAATACAAAAGGCACAATGCCGACTTAAGTACAAGAAAACTGACTCTTCTAACTGTCTATGTTTTGAACCATTCCTGTGACACTAGTTATAGATTCCGATGCTTCACTTCAGGTTAACTGTATCCCTCTCACCTTCTTACTGACGATGAAACAAAGAAATTGCATCGGAATTAAATACAAAATGCACAATGCCGACTTCAGTACAAGAAAACTGACTCTTCTTACTGTCTATGTTTTGAACCATTCCTGTGACACTAGTTATACATTCCGATGCTTCACTTCAGGTTTACTGTATCCCTCTGACCTTCTTACTGACGATGAAACACAGAAATTGCATCGGAATTAAATACAAAGGACACAATGCCGACTTAAGTACAAGAAAACTGACTCTTCTTACGGTCTATGTTTTGATCCATTCCTGTGACACTAGTTATAGATACCGATGCTTCACTTCAGGTTAACTGTATCCCTCTGACCATCTTATTGACGATGAAACACAGAAATTGCATCGAAATTAAATACAAAATGCACAATGCCGACTTCAGTACAAGAAAAATGACTCTTCTTACTGTCTATGCTTTGAACCATTCCTGTGACACTAGTTATAGATTCCGATGCTTCACTTCAGGTATACTGTATCCCTCTGACCTTCTTACTGACGATGAAACACAGAAATTGCAGCGGAATTAAATACAAAAGGCACAATGCCGACTTAAGTACAAGAAAACTGACTCTTCTTACAGTCTATGATTTGAACCATTCCTGTGACGCTAGTTATAGATTCCGATGCTTCACTTCAGGTTTACTCTATTCCTCTGACCCTCTTATTGACGATGAAACACAGAAAATGAATCTGATTAAATTCTAAAGGCACAATGCCGACTTAAGTACAAGAAAACCGACTCTTCTTATTGTCTATGTTTTGAACCATTCCTATGGCACTAGCTATTGATTCCGATGCTTCACTTCGGGTTCACTGTATCCCTCTGTCCATTTTATTGACGATGAAACACTGAAATTGCATCGGAAATAAATACAAAAGGCACAATGCCGACTTAAGTACAAGAAAACTGACTCTTCTTACTGTCTATGTTTTGATCCATTCCTGTGACACTAGTTATAGATTCCGTGCTTCACCTCAGGATTACTGTATACCTTGGACCTTCTTATGGACGATGAAACATAGAAATTGCATTGGTATTAAATAGAAAAGGAACAATGCCGACTTAAGTACAAGAAAACTGACTCTTCTTACTTTCTATGTTTTCAACCATTCCTGTGACACTAGTTACAGATTCCGATGCTTCACTTCAGGTTTACTGTATCCCGCGTACCTTCTTATTGACGATGAAACACAGAAATTGCATTGGAATTAAATACAAAAGCCACAATGCCGACTTAAGTACAAGAAAACTGACTCTTCTTACTCTCTATGCTTTGAACGATTCCTGTAACACTAGTTATAGATTCCGATGCTTCACTTCAAGTTCACCGTATCCCTCTGAGCTTCTTATTGACGTTGAAAGACAGAAATTGCATCGGAATTAAGTACAAAAAGCACAATGCCGACTTAAGTACAGGAAAACTGACTCTTGTTACTGTCTATGTTTTGAACCACTCCTGTGACACTAGTTATAGATTCCGATGCTTCACTTCAGGTATACTGTATCCCTCTGACCTTCTTATTGACGACGAAACACAGAAATTGCAGCTGAATTAAATACAAAAGGCACAATGCCGACTTAAGTACAAGAAAACTGATTCTTCTTACAGTCTATGTTTTGAACCATTCCAGTGACACTAGTTATAGATTCCGTGCTTCACTTCAGGATTACTGTATCCCTTGGACCTTCTTATTGACGATGAAACATAGAAAATGCAGTGGTATTAAATAGAAAAGGAACAATGCGGACTTAAGTACAAGAAAACTGACTCTTCTTACTGTCTATGATTTGAACCATTCCTGTGACACTAGTTATAGATTCCGATGCTTCACTTCAGGTTTATTGTATCCCTCTGACCTTCTTATTGAAGATGAAACACAGATATTGCATCGGAATTAAGTACAAAAAGCACAATGCCGACTTAAGTACAAGAAAACTGACTCTTCTTACTGACTATGTTTTGAACCATTCCTGTGACACTTGTTATAGATTCCGATGCTTCACTTCAGGTTTATTGTATCCCTGTGACCTTATTGAAGTTGAAACACAGATATTGCATCGGAATTAAATGCAAAGGGCACACTGCCGACTTAAGTACAAGAAAACTGACTCTTCTTATTGTCTATGTTTAGTACCATTCCTGTGACACTAGTTATAGATTCCGATGCCTCACTTCAGGTTTACTGTATGCCTTTGACCTTCTTATTGACGATGAGACACAGATATTGCATCGGAATTAAATACAATAGGCACAATGCCGACTTAAGTAGAAGAAAACTGACTCTTATTACTGACTTTGTTTTGAACCATTCCTGTGACACTAGTTATAGATTCCGATGCTTCACTTAGGGGTTCACTGTATCCCTCTGACCTTCTTATTGACGATGAAACACAGAAATTGCATCGGAATTAAGTACAAACAGCACAATGCCGTCTTAAGTACAAGAAAACTGACTCTTCTTACTGTCTATGTTTTGAACCATTCCTGTGACACTAGTTATAGATTCCGATGCTTCACTTCAGGTTAACTGTATCCCTCTCACCTTCTTACTGACGATGAAACACAGAAATTGCATCGGAATTAAATACAAAATGCACAATGCCGACTTCAGTACAAGAAAACTGACTCTTCTTACTGTCTATGTTTTGAACCATTCCTGTGACACTAGTTATAGATTCCGATGCTTCACTTCAGGTTTACTGAATCCCTCTGACCTTCTTACTGACGATGAAACACAGAAATTGCATCGGAATTATATACAAAGGGCACAATGCCGACTTAAGTACAAGAAAACTGACTCTTCTTACTGTCTATGTTTTGATCCATTCCTCTGACACTAGTTATAGATACCGATGCTTCACTTCAGGTTCACTGTATCCCTCTGACCTTCTTATTGACGATGAAACACAGAAATTGTATCGGAATTAAGTACAAAAGGCACAATGCCGACTTAAGTACAAGAAAACTGTCTCTTCTTACTGTCTATGCTTTGAACCATTCCTGTGACACTAGTTATAGATTCCGATGCTTCACTTCAGGTTAACTGTATCCCTCTGACCATCTTATTGACGATGAAACACAGAAATTGCATCGAAATTAAATACAAAATGCACAATGCCGACTTCAGTACAAGAAAACTGACTGTTCTTACTGTCTACGTTTTGAACCATTCCTGTGACACTAGTTATAGATTCCGATGCTTCACTTCAGGTATACTGTATCCCGCTGACCCTCTTATTGACGATGAAACACAGAAATTGCAGCGGAATTAAATACAAAAGGCACAATGCCGACTTAAGTACAAGAAAACTGACTCCTCTTACAGTCTATGTTTGAACCATTCCTGTGACACTAGTTATAGATTCCGATGCTTCACTTCAGGTTTACTGTATCCCTCTGACCTTCTTATTGAAGATGAAACACAGATATTGCATCCGAATTAAATACAAAAGGCACAATGCCGACTTAAGTACAAGAAAACTGACTCTTCTTACTGTCTATGTTTTGAACCATTCCTGTGACACTAGTTATAGATTCTGATGCTTCACTTCAGGTTTACTGTATCCCTCTGACTTTCTTATTGACGATGAAACACAGAAATTTCATCGGAATTAAATACAAAAGGCACAATGCCGACTTAAGTACAGGAAAACTGACTCTTCTTACTGTCTATGTTTTGAACCATTCCTGTGACACTAGTTATAGATTCCGATTCTTCACTTCAGGTTTACTGTATCAATCTGACCTTCTTATTGACGAAGAAACACAGAAACTGCATCCGAATTAAATACAAAAGGCACAATGCCGACTTAAGTACAAGAAAACTGACTCTTCTTACTGTCTATGTTTTGAACCATTCCTGTGACAATAGTTATAGATTCTGATGCTTCACTTCAGGTTTACTGTATCCCTCTGACCTTCTTATTGACGATGAAACACAGAAATTTCATCGGAATTAAATACAAAAGGCACAATGCCGACTTCAGTACAAGAAAACTGACTCTTCTTACTGTCTATGTTTTGAACCATTCCAGTGACACTAGTTATAGATTCCGATGCTTCACTTCAGGTTTACTGTATCCCTCTGACCCTCTTTTTGACGATGAAATACAGAAAATGTATCTGATTAAATTCTAAAGGCACAATGCCGACTTAAGTACAAGAAAACTGACTCTTCTTATTGTCTATGTTTTGAACCATACCTGTGGCACTAGCTATAGATTCCGATGCTTCACTTCAGGTTCACTGTATCCCTCTGTCCTTTTTATTGTCGATGAAACACTGAAATTGCATCGGAATAAAATACAAAAGGCACAATGCCGACTTAAGTACAAGAAAACTGACTCTTCTTACTGTCTATGTTTTGATCCATTCCTGTGACACTAGTTATTGATTCCGTGCTTCACCTCAGGATTACTGTATCCCTTGGACCTTCTTATTGACGATGAAAAATAGAAATTGCATTGGTATTAAATAGAAAAGGAACAATGCGGACTTAAGTACAAGAAAACTGACTCTTCTTACTGTCTTTGTTTAGTACCATTCCTGTGGCACTTGTTATAGATTCCGATGCTTCACATCAGGTTTACTGTATGCCTTTGACCTTCTTATTGACGATGAAACACCGAAATTGCATCGGAATTAAATACAAAAGGCACAATGCCGACTTAAGTACAAGAAAACTGACTCTTCTTACTGTCTATGTTTTGAACTATTCTTGTGACACTTGTTATAGGTTCCGATGCGTCACTTCAGGTTTACTGTGTCCCTTTGACCTTCTTATTGACGATGAAACACAGAAAATGCATCGGATTATTTACGAAAGGCACAATGCTGACTTAAGTACAAGAAAACTGACTCTTCTTACTGTCTATGTTTTGAACTATTCCTGTGACACTAGTTATAGATTCCGATGCTTCACTTTAGGTTTACTGTATCCCTCTGATCCTCTTATTGACGATGAAACATAGATATTGCACTGGAATTAAATTCAAAATGTACAATGCCGACTTAAGTACAAGAAAACTGACTCTTCTCACTGTCTATGTTTTGAACCATTCATGCAATTCTCGTTATAGATTCCGATGCTTTACTTCAGGATTACTGTATCCCTCCTACCCTGCTTATTGACGATGAAACACAGAAATTGCTTCGGAATTAAATACAAAAAGCACAATGCAAACTTAAGAACAAGATAACTGACTCTTCTTACTGTCTATGTTCTGAACCATTCCTGTGACACTCGTTATAGATTCCGATGCTTCACTTCAGGTTAACTGTAACCCTCTGATCTTCTTATTGATGATTTACACAGATATAGCATCGGAATTATATACAAAAGGCACAATACCGACTTAAGTACAAGAAAACTGACTCTTCTTACTGTCTATGTTTTGAACCATTTCTGTGACACTAGTTATAGATTCCGATGCTTCACGTCAGGTTTACTGTATGCCTCTGACCTTCTTATTGACGATGAAACACAGAAATTGCATCGGAATAAATACAAAAGGCACAATGCAGACCTAAGTACAAGAAACTGACTCTTCTTACTGTCTATGTTTGAACCATTCCTGTGACACTAGTTATAGATTCCGTTGCTTCACTTCAGGTTCACTGTATCCCTCTGACCTTCTTATTGACAACGAAACACAGAAATTGCTTCGGAATTAAATACAAAAGGCACAATGCCGACTTAAGTACAAGATAACTGACTCTTGTTACTATCTATGTTTTGAACCATCCTGTGACACTCGTTATAGATTCCGATGCTTCACTTCAGGTTAACTATATCCCTCTGACCTTCTTATTGACGATGAAACACAGAAAATGCATCGGATTAAATACGAAAGGCATAATGCCGACTTAAGTAAAAGAAAACTGACTCTTCTTACTGTCTATGTTTTGAACCATTCCTGTGACACTAGTTATAGATTCCGATGCTTCACTTCAGGTTCACTGTATCCCTCTGACCTTCTTATTGACGACGAAACACTGAAATTGCATCGGAATTAAACACAAAAGGCACAATGCCGACTTAAGTACGAGATAACTGACTCTTCTTACTGTCTATGTTCTGAACCATTCCTGTGACGCTCGTTATAGATTCCGATGCTTCACTTCAAGTTAACTGTATCCCTCTGACCTTCTTATTGACGATTTACACAGATATAGCACCTGAATTAAATAGAAAAGTCACAATACCAACTTAAGTACAAGAAAACTGACTCTTCTTACTGTCTATGTTTTGAACCATTCCTGTGACACTAGTTATAGAATCCGATGCTTCATGTCAGGTTTACTGTATCCCTCTGACCTTCTTATTGACGGTGAAGCACAGAAATTGCATCGGAATTAAATACAAAAGACACAATGACGACTTAAGTACAAGAAAACTGACTCTTCTTACTGTCTATGTTTTGAACCATTCCTGTGACACTAGTTATAGATTCCGATGCTTCACTTCAGGATTACTGTATCCCTCTGACCTTCTCATTGAAGATGGAACTCAGATATTGCATCGGAATTAAATACAAAAGGCACAATGCCGACTTAAGTACAAGAAAACTGACTCTTCTTACTGTCTATGTTTTGAACCATTCCTGTGACACTAGTTATAGATTCCGTTGCTTCACTTCACGTTTACTGTATCCCTCTGACCATCTTATTGACGATGAAACACAGAAATTGCATCGGAATTAAATACAAAAGCCACAATGCCGACTTAAGTACAAGATAACTGACTCTTCTTACTGTCTATGTTCTGAACCATTCCTGTGACACTCGTTATAGATTCCGATGCTTTACTTCAGGTTAACTGTATCCCTCTGACCTTCTTATTGTCGATTTACACAGATATAGCATCGGAATTAAATACAAAAGGCATAATACCGACATAAGTACAAGAAAACTGACTCTTCTTACTGTCTATGTTTTGAACCATTCCTGTGACACTAGTTATAGATTCCGATGCTTCACGTCAGGTTTACTGTATCCCTCTGACCTTCTTATTGACGGTGAAGCACAGAAATTGCATCGGGATTAAATACAAAAGGCACAATGCCGACTTAAGTACAAGAAAACCGACTCTTCTTACTATGTATGTTTTGAACCATTTCTGTGACACTAGTTATAGATTCCGTTGCTTCACTTCACGTTTACTGTATCCCTCTTACCATCTTAATGACGATGAAACACAGAAATTGCATCGGAATTAAATACAAAAGGCACAATGCCAATTTATGTACAAGAAAACTGACACTTTTTAATGTCTGTGCTTTGAACCATTCCTGTGACACTAGTTACAGATTTCGATTCTTCACTTCAGGTTTACTGTATCCCTCTGACCTTCTTATTGACGAAGAAACACAGAAATTGCATAGGAATTACATACAAAAGGCACACTGCCGGCTTAAGTACAAGAAAACTGGCTCTTCTTACTGTCTATGTTTTGAACCATTCCTGTGACACTAGTTATAGATTCCGATTCGTCACTTCAGGTTTACTGTATCCCTCTGACCTTCTTATTGACGATGAAACACAGAAAATGCATCGGATTAAATACGAAAGGCACAATACGGACTTAAGTAAAAGAAAACTGACTCTTCTTACTGTCTATGTTTTGAACCATTCCTGTGACACTCGTTATAGATTCCGATGCTTCACTTCAGGTTAACTGTATCCCTCTGACCTTCTTATTGACGATTTACACAGATATAGCATTGGAATTAAATACAAAAGGCACAATACCGACTTAAGTGCAAGAAAACTGACTCTTCTTACTGTCTATGTTTTGAACCATTCCTGTGACACTAGTTATAGATTCCGATGCTTCACGTCAGGTTTACTGTATCCCTCTGACCTTCTTATTGACGGTGAAGCACAGAAATTGCATCGGAATTAAATATAAAAGACACAATGACGACTTAAGTACAAGAAAACTGACTCTTCTTACTGTCTATGTTTTGATCCATTCCAGTGATACTATTTATAGATTCCGATGGTTAACTTCAGGATTACTGTATCCCTTGGACCTTCTTATTGACGATGAAACATAGAAATTGCATCGGAATTAAATAGGAAAGGAACAAAGCCGACTTAAGTACAAGAAAACTGACTCTTCTTGCTGTCTATGTTTTGAACCATTCCTGTGGCACTAGTTATAGATTCCGATGCTTCACTTCAGGATTACTGTGTCCCTCTGACCTTCTTATTGAAGATGGAACACAGATATTGCATCGGAATTAAATACAAAAGGCACAATGCCGACTTAAGTACAAGAAAACTGACTCTTCTTACTGTCTATGCTTTGAACCATTCGTGTGACACTAGTTATAGATTCCGTTGCTTCACTTCAGATTTACTGTATCCCTCTGACCATCTTATTGACGATGAAACACAGATATTGCATCGGAATTAAATACAAAAGGCACAATACCAATTTAAGTACAAGAAAACTGACACTTTTTATTGTCTGTGCTTTGAACCATTCCTGTGACACTAGTTACAGATTCCGATTCTTCACTTCAGGTTTACTGTATCCCTCTGACCTTCTTATTGACGGAGAAACACAGAAATTGCATAGGAATTACATACAAAAGGCACACTGCCGGCTTAAGTACAAGAAAACTGACTCTTCTTACTGTCTATGATTTGAACCATTCCTCAGACACTAGTTATAGATTCCGATGCGTCACTTCAGGTTTACTGTATCCCTCTGACCATCTTATTGACGATGAAACACAGAAAATGCATCGGATTAAATACGAAAGGCACAATGCCGACTTAAGTAAAAGAAAACTGACTCTTCTTACTGTCTATGTTTTGAACCATTCCTGTGACACTAGTTATAGATTCCGATGCTTCACTTCAGGTTCACTGTATCCCTCTGACCTTCTTATTCACGATAAAACACTGAAATTGCATCGGAATCAAACACAAAAGGCACAATGCTGACTTAAGTACAAGAAAACTGACTCTTCTTACTGTCTACGTTTTGTACCATTCCTGTAACACTAGTTATAGATTCCGATGCCTCACTTCAGGTTTACTGTATGCCTCTGACCTTCTTATTGACGATGAAACACAGAAATTGCATCGGAATAAATACAAAGGGCACAATGCAGACCTCAGTACAAGAAAACTGACTCTTCTGACTGTCTATGTTTGAACCATTCCTGTGACACTAGTTATAGGTTCCGATGCTTCACTTCAGGTTTACTGTATCCCTCTGACCTTCTTATTGACGATGAAACACAGAAATTGCATTGGAATTAAATTCAAAATGTACAATGCCGACTTAAGTACAAGAAAACTGACTCTTCTCACTGACTATGATTTGAACCATTCATGTAATTCTCGGTATAGATTCCAATGCTTTACTTCAGGTTTACTGTATCCCTCTGACCTTCTTATTGACGATGAAACACAGAAATTCCTTCGGAATTAAATACAAAAGGCACAATGGCCACTTAAGTACAAGAAAACTGACTCTTCTTACTGTTTATGTTTTAACCATTCCTATGACACTAGTTATAGATTCCGATGCTTCACTTCAGGTTTACTGTATCCCTCTGACCTTCTTATTGAAGATGGAACACAGATAATGCATCGGAATTAAATACAAAGGCACAATGCCGACTTAAGTACAAGAAAACTGACTCTTTTTAATGTCTATGCTTTGAACCATTCCTGTGACACTAGTTATAGATTCCGATGCTTCACTTCAGGTTTACTGAATCCCTCTGACCTTCTTATTGACGAAGAAAAACAGAAATTGAAAAGGAATTAAATACAAAAGGCACAATCCTGGCTTAAGTACAAGAAAACTGACTCTTCTTACTGTCTATGATTTAACCGTTCCTGTGACACTAGTTATAGATACCAATGCGTCACTTCAGGTTTACTGTATCCCTATGACCTTCTTATTGACGATGAAAGACAGAAAATGCATCGGAATTAAATACGAAAGGCACAATGTCGACTTAAGTAAAAGAAAACTGACCCGTCTCACTGTCTATGTATTGAACCATTCATGTAATTCTCGTTATAGATTCCGATGCTTTACTTCAGGTTTACTGTATCCCTCTGACCTTCTTATTGACGATGAAACACAGAAATAGCTTCGGAATTAAATACAAAAGGCACAATGCCGACTTAAGTACAAGATAACTGACTCTTCTTACTGTCTATGTTTTGAACCATTCCTGTGACACTAGTTATAGATACCGATGCTTCACTTCAGGTTCACTGTATCCCTCTGACCTTCTTATTCATGATGGAACACAGATAATGCATCGGAATTAAATACAAAAGGCACAATGCCGACTTAAGTACAAGAAAACTGACTCTTCTTACTGACTATGTTTTGAACCATTCCTGTGACACTAGTTATAGATTACGATGCTTCACTTCACGTTTACTGTATCCCTCTGACCATCTTATTGACGATGAAACACAGAAATTTCATCGGAATAAAATACAAAAGGCACAATGCCGACTTAAGTACAAGAATACAGCCTCTTCTTACTGTCTATGATTTGAACCATTCATGTAATTCTCGTTATAGATTCCGATGCTTTACTTCAGGTTTACTGTATCCCTCTGACCTTCTTATTCACGATGAAACACAGAAATCGCTTCGGTATTAAATACAAATGGCACAATGTCGACTTAAGTACAAGATAACTGCCTCTTCTTACAGTCTATGTTTTGAACCATTCCTGTGACACTAGTTATAGATTCCGATGCATCGCTTCAGGTTTATTGTATCCCTCTGACCTTCGTATTGACGATGAAACACAGAAATTGCATCTGAATTAAATACAAAAGGCACAATGCCGACATAAGTACAAGAAATCTGACTCTTCTTACTGTCTATGTTTTGATCCATTCCTGTGACACTAGTTATAGATTCCGTGCTTCACCTCAGGATTACTGTATACCTTGGACCTTCTTATGGACGATGAAACATAGAAATTGCATTGGTATTAAATAGAAAAGGAACAATGCCGACTTAAGTACAAGAAAACTGACTCTTCTTACTGTCTATGATTTGAACCATTCCTGTGACTCTAGTTATAGATTCCGATGCTTCACTTCAGGTTTACTGTATCCCTCTGACCTTCTCATTGACGATGAAACACAGATATTGCATCGGAATTAAATACAAAAGGCACAATGCCGACTTAAGTACAAGAAAACTGACTCTTCTTACTGTCTATGTTTTGAAACATTCCTGTGATACTAATTATAGATTCCGATGCTGCACTTCTGGTTTATTGTATAACTCTGACGTTCTTATTGACGATGAAACACAGAATTTGCATCGGAATTAAATACAAAAGGCACAATGCCGACTTAAGTACAAGAAAACTGAATCATCTTACTGTCTATGTTTTGATCCACTCCAGTGATACTAGTTATAGTTTCCGATGCTTCACTTCAGGATTACTGTATCCATTGGACCTTCTTATTGACGATGAAACATAGAAATTGCATCGGAATTAAATAGAAAAGGAACAATGCTGACTTAAGTACAAGAAAACTGACTCTTCTTACTGTCTATGTTTTGAACCATTCCTGTGACACTAGTTATAGATTCCGATGCTTCACTTCAGGTTTGCTGTATCCCTCTGACCTTCTTATTCAAGATGGAACACAGATAATGCATCGGAATTAAATACAAAAGGCACAATGCCGACTTAAGTACAAGAAAACTGACTATTCTTACTGTCTTTGTTTTGAACCATACCTGTGACACTAGTTATAGATTACGATGCTTCACTTCACATTTACTGTATCCCTCTGACCAACTTATTGACGATGAAACACAGAAATTGCATCGGAATAAAATACAAAAGGAATAATGCCGACTTAAGTTCAAGAAAACTGACTCTTTTTAATGTCTATGCTTTGAACCATTCCTGTGACCCCAGTTATAGATTCCGATGCTTCACTTCAGGTTTACTGTATCCCTCTGACCCTTTTATTGACGAAGACACACAGTAATTGCATAGGAATTAAATACAAAAGCTACAATGCCGGCTTAAGTACAAGAAAACTGACTCTTCTTACTGTCTATGCTTTGAACCATTCCTGTGACACTAGTTATAGATTCCGATGCTTCACTTCAGGTTTACTGTATCCCTCTGACCTTCGTATTGACGATGAAACACAGAAATTGCATCGGAATTAAATACAAAAGGCACAATGCCGACTTAAGTACAAGAAAACTGACTCTTCTTATTGTCTATGTTTTGAACCATTCCTGTGACACTAGCTATAGATTCCGATGCTTCACTTCAGGTTTACTGTATCCCTCAGACTTTCTTATTGACGATGAAACACAGAAATTGCATCGGAAATCAGTACAAGAGGCACAATGCCGACTTAAGTACAGGAAAACTCACACTTCTTACTGTCTATGTTTTGAACCATTCCTGTGACTGTAGTTATAGATTCCGATGCTTCACTTCAGGTTTACTGTATCCCTCTGACCTTCTCATTGACGATGAAACATAGATATTGCATCGGAATTAAATACAAAAGGCACAATGCCGACTTAAGTACAAGAAAACTGACTCTTCTTACTGTCTATGTTTGAACCATTCCTGTAACACTAGTTATAGACCTCGATGCTTCACTTCAGGTTTAATGTACAACTCTGACGTTCTTATTGACGATGAAACACAGAATTTGCATCGGAATTAAATACAAAAGGCACAATGCCGACTTAAGAACAAGAAAACTGGCTCTTCTTACTGTCTATGTTTCGAACCATTCCTGTGACACTAGATATAGATTCCGATGCATCACTTCAGGTTCACTGTATCCTTCTGACCTTCTTACTGACGATGAAACACTGAAATTGCATCGCAATTAAATACAAAAGGCACAATGCCGACTTAAGTACAAGAAAACTGACTCTTCTTACTGTCTATGTTTTGAACCATTCCTGTGACACTAGTTATAGATTCCGATGCTTCACGTCAGGTTTACTGTATCCCTCTGACCTTCTTATTGACGGTGAAGCACAGAAATTGCATCGGAATTAAATACAAAAGGCACAATGCCGACTTAAGTACAAGAAAACCGACTCTTCTTACTATCTATGTTTTGAAACATTTCTGTGACACTAGTTATAGATACCGTTGCTTCACTTCACGTTTACTGTATCCCTCTGACCATCTTAATGACGATGAAACACAGAAATTGCATCGGAATTAAATACAATAGGCACAATGCCAATTTATGTACAAGAAAACTGACACTTTTTAATGTCTGTGCTTTGAACCATTCCTGTGACACTAGTTATAGACTCCGATGCATCGCTTCAGGTTTATTGTATCCCTCTGACCTTCGTATTGACGATGAAACACAGAAATTGCATCTGAATTAAATACAAAAGGCACAATGCCGACCTAAGTACAAGAAATCTGACTCTTCTTACTGTCTATGTTTTGATCCATTCCTGTGACACTAGTTATAGATTCCGTGCTTCACCTCAGGATTACTGTATACCTTGGACCTTCTTATGGACGATGAAACATAGAAATTGCATTGGTATTAAATAGAAAAGGAACAATGCCGACTTAAGTACAAGAAAACTGACTCTTCTTACTGTCTATGATTTGAACCATTCCTGTGACTCTAGTTATAGATTCCGATGCTTCACTTCAGGTTTACTGTATCCCTCTGACCTTCTCATTGACGATGAAACACAGATATTGCATCGGAATTAAATACAAAAGGCACAATGCCGACTTAAGTACAAGAAAACTGACTCTTCTTACTGTCTATGTTTTGAAACATTCCTGTGATACTAATTATAGATTCCGATGCTGCACTTCTGGTTTATTGTATAACTCTGACGTTCTTATTGACGATGAAACACAGAATTTGCATCGGAATTAAATACAAAAGGCACAATGCCGACTTAAGTACAAGAAAACTGAATCATCTTACTGTCTATGTTTTGATCCACTCCAGTGATACTAGTTACAGTTTCCGATGCTTCACTTCAGGATTACTGTATCCATTGGACCTTCTTATTGACGATGAAACATAGAAATTGCATCGGAATTAAATAGAAAAGGAACAATGCTGACTTAAGTACAAGAAAACTGACTCTTCTTACTGTCTATGTTTTGAACCATTCCTGTGACACTAGTTATAGATTCCGATGCTTCACTTCAGGTTTGCTGTATCCCTCTGACCTTCTTATTCAAGATGGAACACAGATAATGCATCGGAATTAAATACAAAAGGCACAATGCCGACTTAAGTACAAGAAAACTGACTCCTCTTACTGTCTTTGTTTTGAACCATACCTGTGACACTAATTATAGATTACGATGCTTCACTTCACGTTTACTGTATCCCTCTGACCAACTTATTGACGATGAAACACAGAAATTGCATCGGAATAAAATACAAAAGGAATAATGCCGACTTAAGTTCAAGAAAACTGACTCTTTTTAATGTCTATGCTTTGAACCATTCCTGTGACACTAGTTATAGATTCCGATGCTTCACTTCAGGTTTACTGTATCCCTCTGACCCTTTTATTGACGAAGACACACAGTAATTGCATAGGAATTTAATACAAAAGCTACAATGCCGGCTTAAGTACAAGAAAACTGACTCTTCTTACTGTCTATGCTTTGAACCATTCCTGTGACACTAGTTATAGATTCCGATGCTTCACTTCAGGTTTACTGTATCCCTCTGACTTTCGTATTGACGATGAAACACAGAAATTGCATCGGAATTAAATACAAAAGGCACAATGCCGACTTAAGTACAAGAAAACTGACTCTTCTTATTGTCTATGTTTTGAACCATTCCTGTGACACTAGCTATAGATTCCGATGCTTCACTTCAGGTTTACTGTATCCCTCAGACTTTCTTATTGACGATGAAACACAGAAATTGCATCGGAAATCAGTACAAGAGGCACAATGCCGACTTAAGTACAGGAAAACTCACACTTCTTACTGTCTATGTTTTGAACCATTCCTGTGACTGTAGTTATAGATTCCGATGTTTCACTTCAGGTTTACTGTATCCCTCTGACCTTCTCATTGACGATGAAACATAGATATTGCATCGGAATTAAATACAAAAGGCACAATGCCGACTTAAGTACAAGAAAACTGACTCTTCTTACTGTCTATGTTTGAACCATTCCTGTAACACTAGTTATAGACCTCGATGCTTCACTTCAGGTTTACTGTACAACTCTGACGTTCTTACTGACGATGAAACACTGAAATTGCATCGCAATTAAATACAAAAGGCACAATGCCGACTTAAGTACAAGAAAACTGACTCTTCTTACTGTCTATGTTTTGAACCATTCCTGTGACACTAGTTATAGATTCCGATGCTTCACGTCAGGTTTACTGTATCCCTCTGACCTTCTTATTGACGGTGAAGCACAGAAATTGCATCGGAATTAAATACAAAAGGCACAATGCCGACTTAAGTACAAGAAAACCGACTCTTCTTACTATCTATGTTTTGAACCATTTCTGTGACACTAGTTATAGATACCGTTGCTTCACTTCACGTTTACTGTATCCCTCTGACCATCTTAATGACGATGAAACACAGAAATTGCATCGGAATTAAATACAATAGGCACAATGCCAATTTATGTACAAGAAAACTGACACTTTTTAATGTCTGTGCTTTGAACCATTCCTGTGACACTAGTTATAGATTCCGATTCGTCACTTCAGGTTTACTGTATCCCTCTGACCTTCTTATTGACGATGAAACACAGAAAATGCATCGGATTAAATACGAAAGGCACAATACCGACTTAAGTAAAAGAAAACTGACTCTTCTTACTGTCTATGTTTTGAACCATTCCTGGGACACTCGTTATAGATTCCGATGCTTCACTTCAGGTTAACTGTAACCCTCTGATCTTCTTATTGATGATTTACACAGATATAGCATTGGAATTATATACAAAAGGCACAATACCGACTTAAGTACAAGAAAACTGACTCTTCTTACTGTCTATGTTTTGAACCATTTCTGTGACACTAGTTATAGATTCCGATGCTTCACGTCAGGTTTACTGTATGCCTCTGACCTTCTTATTGACGATGAAACACAGAAATTGCATCGGAATAAATACAAAAGGCACAATGCAGACCTAAGTACAAGAAAACTGACTCTTCTTACTGTCTATGTTTGAACCATTCCTGTGACACTAGTTATAGATTCCGTTGCTTCACTTCAGGTTCACTGTATCCCTCTGACCTTCTTATTGACAACGAAACACAGAAATTGCTTCGGAATTAAATACAAAAGGCACAATGCCGACTTAAGTACAAGATAACTGACTCTTGTTACTGTCTATGTTTTGAACCATCCTGTGACACTCGTTATAGATTCCGATGCTTCACTTCAGGTTAACTATATCCCTCTGACCTTCTTATTGACGATGAAACACAGAAAATGCATCGGATTAAATACGAAAGGCATAATGCCGACTTAAGTAAAAGAAAACTGACTCTTCTTACTGTCTATGTTTTGAACCATTCCTGTGACACTAGTTATAGATTCCGATGCTTCACTTCAGGTTCACTGTATCCCTCTGACCTTCTTATTGACGACGAAACACTGAAATTGCATCGGAATTAAACACAAAAGGCACAATGCCGACTTAAGTACGAGATAACTGACTCTTCTTACTGTCTATGTTCTGAACCATTCCTGTGACACTCGTTATAGATTCCGATGCTTCACTTCAAGTTAACTGTATCCCTCTGACCTTCTTATTGACGATTTACACAGATATAGCACCTGAATTAAATAGAAAAGTCACAATACCAACTTAAGTACAAGAAAACTGACTCTTCTTACTGTCTATGTTTTGAACCATTCCTGTGACACTAGTTATAGAATCCGATGCTTCATGTCAGGTTTACTGTATCCCTCTGACCTTCTTATTGACGGTGAAGCACAGAAATTGCATCGGAATTAAATACAAAAGACACAATGACGACTTAAGTACAAGAAAACTGACTCTTCTTACTGTCTATGTTTTGAACCATTCCTGTGACACTAGTTATAGATTCCGATGCTTCACTTCAGGATTACTGTATCCCTCTGACCTTCTCATTGAAGATGGAACTCAGATATTGCATCGGAATTAAATACAAAAGGCACAATGCCGACTTAAGTACAAGAAAACTGACTCTTTTTAATGTCTATGCTTTGAACCATTCCTGTGACACTAGTTATAGATTCCGATGCTTCACTTCAGGTTTACTGAATCCCTCTGACCTTCTTATTGACGAAGAAAAACAGAAATTGAAAAGGAATTAAATACAAAAGGCACAATCCTGGCTTAAGTACAAGAAAACTGACTCTTCTTACTGTCTATGCTTTAACCGTTCCTGTGACACTAGTTATAGATACCAATGCGTCACTTCAGGTTTACTGTATCCCTATGACCTTTTTATTGACGATGAAAGACAGAAAATGCATCGGAATTAAATACGAAAGGCACAATGTCGACTTAAGTAAAAGAAAACTGACCCGTCTCACTGTCTATGTATTGAACCATTCATGTAATTCTCGTTATAGATTCCGATGCTTTACTTCAGGTTTACTGTATCCCTCTGACATTCTTATTGACGATGAAACACAGAAATAGCTTCGGAATTAAATACAAAAGGCACAATGCCGACTTAAGTACAAGATAACTGACTCTTCTTACTGTCTATGTTTGGAACCATTCCTGTGACACTAGTTATAGATACCGATGCTTCACTTCAGGTTCACTGTATCCCTCTGACCTTCTTATTCATGATGGAACACAGATAATGCATCGGAATTAAATACAAAAGGCACAATGCCGACTTAAGTACAAGAAAACTGACTCTTCTTACTGACTATGATTTGAACCATTCCTGTGACACTAGTTATAGATTACGATGCTTCACTTCACGTTTACTGTATCCCTCTGACCATCTTATTGACGATGAAACACAGAAATTTCATCGGAATAAAATACAAAAGGCACAATGCCGACTTAAGTACAAGAATACAGCCTCTTCTTACTGTCTATGTTTTGAACCATTCATGTAATTCTCGTTATAGATTCCGATGCTTTACTTCAGGTTTACTGTATCCCTCTGACCTTCTTATTCACGATGAAACACAGAAATCGCTTCGGTATTAAATACAAATGGCACAACGTCGACTTAAGTACAAGATAACTGCCTCTTCTTACAGTCTATGTTTTGAACCATTCCTGTGACACTAGTTATAGATTCCGATGCATCGCTTCAGGTTTACTGTATCCCTCTGACCTTCGTATTGACGATGAAACACAGAAATTGCATCTGAATTAAATACAAAAGGCACAATGCCGACATAAGTACAAGAAATCTGACTCTTCTTACTGTCTATGTTTTGATCCATTCCTGTGACACTAGTTATAGATTCCGTGCTTCACCTCAGGATTACTGTATACCTTGGACCTTCTTATGGACGATGAAACATAGAAATTGCATTGGTATTAAATAGAAAAGGAACAATGCCGACTTAAGTACAAGAAAACTGACTCTTCTTACTGTCTATGATTTGAACCATTCCTGTGACTCTAGTTATAGATTCCGATGCTTCACTTCAGGTTTACTGTATCCCTCTGACCTTCTCATTGACGATGAAACACAGATATTGCATCGGAATTAAATACAAAAGGCACAATGCCGACTTAAGTACAAGAAAACTGACTCTTCTTACTGTCTATGTTTTGAAACATTCCTGTGATACTAATTATAGATTCCGATGCTGCACTTCCGGTTTATTGTATAACTCTGACGTTCTTATTGACGATGAAACACAGAATTTGCATCGGAATTAAATACAAAAGGCACAATGCCGACTTAAGTACAAGAAAACTGAATCATCTTACTGTCTATGTTTTGATCCACTCCAGTGATACTAGTTATAGTTTCCGATGCTTCACTTCAGGATTACTGTATCCATTGGACCTTCTTATTGACAATGAAACATAGAAATTGCATCGGAATTAAATAGAAAAGGAACAATGCTGACTTAAGTACAAGAAAACTGACTCTTCTTACTGTCTATGTTTTGAACCATTCCTGTGACACTAGTTATAGATTCCGATGCTTCACTTCAGGTTTGCTGTATCCCTCTGACCTTCGTATTCCAGATGGAACACAGATAATGCATCGGAATTAAATACAAAAGGCACAATGCCGACTTAAGTACAAGAAAACTGACTCTTCTTACTGTCTTTGTTTTGAACCATACCTGTGACACTAGTTATAGATTACGATGCTTCACTTCACGTTTACTGTATCCCTCTGACCAACTTATTGACGATGAAACACAGAAATTGCATCGGAATAAAATACAAAAGGAATAATGCCGACTTAAGTTCAAGAAAACTGACTCTTTTTAATGTCTATGCTTTGAACCATTCCTGTGACACTAGTTATAGATTCCGATGCTTCACTTCAGGTTTACTGTATCCCTCTGACCCTTTTATTGACGAAGACACACAGTAATTGCATAGGAATTAAATACAAAAGCTACAATGCCGGCTTAAGTACAAGAAAACTGACTCTTCTTACTGTCTATGCTTTGAACCATTCCTGTGACACTAGTTATAGATTCCGATGCTTCACTTCAGGTTTACTGTATCCCTCTGACCTTCGTATTGACGATGAAACACAGAAATTGCATCGGAATTAAATACAAAAGGCACAATGCCGACTTAAGTACAAGAAAACTGACTCTTCTTATTGTCTATGTTTTGAACCATTCCTGTGACACTAGCTATAGATTCCGATGCTTCACTTCAGGTTTACTGTATCCCTCAGACTTTCTTATTGACGATGAATCACAGAAATTGCATCGGAAATCAGTACAAGAGGCACAATGCCGACTTAAGTACAGGAAAACTCACACTTCTTACTGTCTATGTTTTGAACCATTCCTGTGACTCTAGTTATAGATTCCGATGCTTCACTTCAGGTTTACTGTATCCCTCTGACCTTCTCATTGACGATGAAACATAGATATTGCATCGGAATTAAATACAAAAGGCACAATGCCGACTTAAGTACAAGAAAACTGACTCTTCTTACTGTCTATGTTTGAACCATTCCTGTAACACTAGTTATAGACCTCGATGCTTCACTTCAGGTTTACTGTACAACTCTGACGTTCTCATTGACGATGAAACACAGAATTTGCATCGGAATTAAATACAAAAGGCACAATGCCGACTTAAGAACAAGAAAACTGGCTCTTCTTACTGTCTATGTTTCGAACCATTCCTGTGACACTAGATATAGATTCCGATGCATCACTTCAGGTTCACTGTATCCTTCTGACCTACTTACTGACGATGAAACACTGAAATTGCATCGCAATTAAAAACAAAAGGCACAATGCCGACTTAAGTACAAGAAAACTGACTCTTCTTACTGTCTATGTTTTGAACCATTCCTGTGACACTAGTTATAGATTCCGATGCTTCACGTCAGGTTTACTGTATCCCTCTGACCTTCTTATTGACGGTGAAGCACAGAAATTGCATCGGAATTAAATACAAAAGGCACAATGCCGACTTAAGTACAAGAAAACCGACTCTTCTTACTATCTATGTTTTGAACCATTTCTGTGACACTAGTTATAGATACCGTTGCTTCACTTCACGTTTACTGTATCCCTCTGACCATCTTAATGACGATGAAACACAGAAATTGCATCGGAATTAAATACAAAAGGCACAATGCCAATTTATGTACAAGAAAACTGACACTTTTTAATGTCTGTGCTTTGAACCATTGCTGTGACACTAGTTACAGATTTCGGTTCTTTACTTCAGGTTTACTGTATCCCTCTGACCTTGTTATTGACGAATAAACTCAGAAATTGCATAGGAATTACATACAAAAGGCACACTGCCGGCTTAAGTACAAGAAAACTGACTCTTCTTACTGTCTATGTTTTGAACCATTCCTGTGACACTAGTTATAGATTCCGATTCGTCACTTCAGGTTTACTGTATCCCTCTGACCTTCTTATTGACGATGAAACACAGAAAATGCATCGGATTAAATACGAAAGGCACAATACCGACTTAAGTAAAAGAAAACTGACTCTTCTTACTGTCTATGTTTTGAACCATTCCTGTGACACTCGTTATAGATTCCGATGCTTCACTTCAGGTTAACTGTAACCCTCTGATCTTCTTATTGATGATTTACACAGTTATAGCATCGGAATTATATACAAAAGGCACAATACCGACTTAAGTACAAGAAAACTGACTCTTCTTACTGTCTATGTTTTGAACCATTTCTGTGACACTAGTTATAGATTCCGATGCTTCACGTCAGGTTTACTGTATGCCTCTGACCTTCTTATTGACGATGAAACACAGAAATTGCATCGGAATAAATACAAAAGGCACAATGCAGACCTAAGTACAAGCAAACTGACTCTTCTTACTGTCTATGTTTGAACCATTCCTGTGACACTAGTTATAGATTCCGTTGCTTCACTTCAGGTTCACTGTATCCCTCTGACCTTCTTATTGACAACGAAACACAGAAATTGCTTCGGAATTAAATACAAAAGGCACAATGCCGACTTAAGTACAAGATAACTGACTCTTGTTACTGTCTATGTTTTGAACCATCCTGTGACACTCGTTATAGATTCCGATGCTTCACTTCAGGTTAACTATATCCCTCTGACCTTCTTATTGACGATGAAACACAGAAAATGCATCGGATTAAATACGAAAGGCATAATGCCGACTTAAGTAAAAGAAAACTGACTCTTCTTACTGTCTATGTTTTGAACCATTCCTGTGACACTAGTTATAGATTCCGATGCTTCACTTCAGGTTCACTGTATCCCTCTGACCTTCTTATTGACGACGAAACACTGAAATTGCATCGGAATTAAACACAAAAGGCACAATGCCGACTTAAGTACGAGATAACTGACTCTTCTTACTGTCTATGTTCTGAACCATTCCTGTGACACTCGTTATAGATTCCGATGCTTCACTTCAAGTTAACTGTATCCCTCTGACCTTCTTATTGACGATTTACACAGATATAGCACCTGAATTAAATAGAAAAGTCACAATACCAACTTAAGTACAAGAAAACTGACTCTTCTTACTGTCTACGTTTTGAACCATTCCTGTGACACTAGTTATAGAATCCGATGCTTCATGTCAGGTTTACTGTATCCCTCTGACCTTCTTATTGACGGTGAAGCACAGAAATTGCATCGGAATTAAATACAAAAGACACAATGACGACTTAAGTACAAGAAAACTGACTCTTCTTACTGTCTATGTTTTGAACCATTCCTGTGACACTAGTTATAGATTCCGATGCTTCACTTCAGGATTACTGTATCCCTCTGACCTTCTCATTGAAGATGGAACTCAGATATTGCATCGGAATTAAATACAAAAGGCACAATGCCGACTTAAGTACAAGAAAACTGACTCTTCTTACTGTCTATGTTTTGAACCATTCCTGTGACACTAGTTATAGATTCCGTTGCTTCACTTCACGTTTACTGTATCCCTCTGACCATCTTATTGACGATGAAACACAGAAATTGCATCGGAATTAAATACAAAAGCCACAATGCCGACTTAAGTACAAGATAACTGACTCTTCTTACTGTCTATGTTCTGAACCATTCCTGTGACACTCGTTATAGATTCCGATGCTTTACTTCAGGTTAACTGTATCCCTCTGACCTTCTTATTGTCGATTTACACAGATATAGCATCGGAATTAAATACAAAAGGCATAATACCGACATAAGTACAAGAAAACTGACTCTTCTTACTGTCTATGTTTTGAACCATTCCTGTGACACTAGTTATAGATTTCGATGCTTCACGTCAGGTTTACTGTATCCCTCTGACCTTCTTATTGACGGTGAAGCACAGAAATTGCATCGGGATTAAATACAAAAGGCACAATGCCGACTTAAGTACAAGAAAACCGACTCTTCTTACTATCTATGTTTTGAACCATTTCTGTGACACTAGTTATAGATTCCGTTGCTTCACTTCACGTTTACTGTATCCCTCTTACCATCTTAATGACGATGAAACACAGAAATTGCATCGGAATTAAATACAAAAGGCACAATGCCAATTTATGTACAAGAAAACTGACACTTTTTAATGTCTGTGCTTTGAACCATTCCTGTGACACTAGTTACAGATTTCGATTCTTCACTTCAGGTTTACTGTATCCCTCTGACCTTCTTATTTACGAAGAAACACAGAAATTGCATAGGAATTACATACAAAAGGCACACTGCCGGCTTAAGTACAAGAAAACTGACTCTTCTTACTGTCTATGTTTTGAACCATTCCTGTGACACTAGTTATAGATTCCGATTCGTCACTTCAGGTTTACTGTATCCCTCTGACCTTCTTATTGACGATGAAACACAGAAAATGCATCGGATTAAATACGAAAGGCACAATACCGACTTAAGTAAAAGAAAACTGACTCTTCTTACTGTCTATGTTTTGAACCATTCCTGTGACACTCGTTATAGATTCCGATGCTTCACTTCAGGTTAACTGTATCCCTCTGACCTTCTTATTGACGATTTACACAGATATAGCATTGGAATTAAATACAAAAGGCACAATACCGACTTAAGTGCAAGAAAACTGACTCTTCTTACTGTCTATGTTTTGAACCATTCCTGTGACACTAGTTATAGATTCCGATGCTTCACGTCAGGTTTACTGTATCCCTCTGACCTTCTTATTGACGGTGAAGCACAGAAATTGCATCGGAATTAAATATAAAAGACACAATGACGACTTAAGTACAAGAAAACTGACTCTTCTTACTGTCTATGTTTTGATCCATTCCAGTGATACTATTTATAGATTCCGATGGTTAACTTCAGGATTACTGTATCCCTTGGACCTTCTTATTGACGATGAAACATAGAAATTGCATCGGAATTAAATAGGAAAGGAACAAAGCCGACTTAAGTACAAGAAAACTGACTCTTCTTGCTGTCTATGTTTTGAACCATTCCTGTGACACTAGTCATAGATTCCGATGCTTCACTTCAGGATTACTGTGTCCCTCTGACCTTCTTATTGAAGATGGAACACAGATATTGCATCGGAATTAAATACAAAAGGCACAATGCCGACTTAAGTACAAGAAAACTGACTCTTCTTACTGTCTATGCTTTGAACCATTCGTGTGACACTAGTTATAGATTCCGTTGCTTCACTTCATGTTTACTGTATCCCTCTGACCATCTTATTGACGATGAAACACAGATATTGCATCGGAATTAAATACAAAAGGCACAATGCCAATTTAAGTACAAGAAAACTGACACTTTTTAATGTCTGTGCTTTGAACCATTCCTGTGACACTAGTTACAGATTCCGATTCTTCACTTCAGGTTTACTGTATCCCTCTGACCGTCTTATTGACGGAGAAACACAGAAATTGCATAGGAATTACATACAAAAGGCACACTGCCGGCTTAAGTACAAGAAAACTGACTCTTCTTACTGTCTATGATTTGAACCATTCCTCAGACACTAGTTATAGATTCCGATGCGTCACTTCAGGTTTACTGTATCCCTCTGACCATCTTATTAACGATGAAACACAGAAAATGCATCGGATTAAATACGAAAGGCACAATGCCGACTTAAGTAAAAGAAAACTGACTCTTCTTACTGTCTATGTTTTGAACCATTCCTGTGACACTAGTTATAGATTCCGATGCTTCACTTCAGGTTCACTGTATCCCTCTGACCTTCTTATTCACGATAAAACACTGAAATTGCATCGGAATCAAACACAAAAGGCACAATGCTGACTTAAGTACAAGAAAACTGACTTTTCTTACTGTCTACGTTTTGTACCATTCCTGTAACACTAGTTATAGATTCCGATGCCTCACTTCAGGTTTACTGTATGCCTCTGACCTTCTTATTGACGATGAAACACAGAAATTGCATCGGAATAAATACAAAGGGCACAATGCAGACCTCAGTACAAGAAAACTGACTCTTCTGACTGTCTATGTTTGAACCATTCCTGTGACACTAGTTATAGGTTCCGATGCTTCACTTCAGGTTTACTGTATCCCTCTGACCTTCTTATTGACGATGAAACACAGAAATTGCATTGGAATTAAATTCAAAATGTACAATGCCGACATAAGTACAAGAAAACTGACTCTTCTCACTGACTATGATTTGAACCATTCATGTAATTCTCGGTATAGATTCCAATGCTTTACTTCAGGTTTACTGTATCCCTCTGACCTTCTTATTGACGATGAAACACAGAAATTCCTTCGGAATTAAATACAAAAGGCACAATGGCCACTTAAGTACAAGAAAACTGACTCTTCTTACTGTTTATGTTTTAACCATTCCTATGACACTAGTTATAGATTCCGATGCTTCACTTCAGGTTTACTGTATCCCTCTGACCTTCTTATTGAAGATGGAACACAGATAATGCATCGGAATTAAATACAAATGCACAATGCCGACTTAAGTACAAGAAAACTGACTCTTTTTAATGTCTATGCTTTGAACCATTCCTGTGACACTAGTTATAGATTCCGATGCTTCACTTCAGGTTTACTGAATCCCTCTGACCTTCTTATTGACGAAGAAAAACAGAAATTGAAAAGGAATTAAATACAAAAGGCACAATCCTGGCTTAAGTACAAGAAAACTGACTCTTCTTACTGTCTATGCTTTAACCGTTCCTGTGACACTAGTTATAGATACCAATGCGTCACTTCAGGTTTACTGTATCCCTATGACCTTCTTATTGACGATGAAAGACAGAAAATGCATCGGAATTAAATACGAAAGGCACAATGTCGACTTAAGTAAAAGAAAACTGACCCGTCTCACTGTCTATGTATTGAACCATTCATGTAATTCTCGTTATAGATTCCGATGCTTTACTTCAGGTTTACTGTATCCCTCTGACATTCTTATTGACGATGAAACACAGAAATAGCTTCGGAATTAAATACAAAAGGCACAATGCCGACTTAAGTACAAGATAACTGACTCTTCTTACTGTCTATGTTTTGAACCATTCCTGTGACACTAGTTATAGATACCGATGCTTCACTTCAGGTTCACTGTATCCCTCTGACCTTCTTATTCATGATGGAACACAGATAATGCATCGGAATTAAATACAAAAGGCACAATGCCGACTTAAGTACAAGAAAACTGACTCTTCTTACTGACTATGTTTTGAACCATTCCTGTGACACTAGTTATAGATTACGATGCTTCACTTCACGTTTACTGTATCCCTCTGACCATCTTATTGACGATGAAACACAGAAATTTCATCGGAATAAAATACAAAAGGCACAATGCCGACTTAAGTACAAGAATACAGCCTCTTCTTACTGTCTATGTTTTAAACCATTCATGTACTTCTCGTTATAGATTCCGATGCTTTACTTCAGGTTTACTGTATCCCTCTGACCTTCTTATTCACGATGAAACACAGAAATCGCTTCGGTATTAAATACAAATGGCACAATGTCGACTTAAGTACAAGATAACTGCCTCTTCTTACAGTCTATGTTTTGAACCATTCCTGTGACACTAGTTATAGATTCCGATGCTTCGCTTCAGGTTTACTGTATCCCTCTGACCTTCGTATTGACGATGAAACACAGAAATTGCATCTGAATTAAATACAAAAGGCACAATGCCGACATAAGTACAAGAAATCTGACTCTTCTTACTGTCTATGTTTTGATCCATTCCTGTGACACTAGTTATAGATTCCGTGCTTCACCTCAGGATTACTGTATACCTTGGACCTTCTTATGGACGATGAAACATAGAAATTGCATTGGTATTAAATAGAAAAGGAACAATGCCGACTTAAGTACAAGAAAACTGACTCTTCTTACTGTCTATGTTTTGAACCATTCCTGTGACTCTAGTTATAGATTCCGATGCTTCACTTCAGGTTTACTGTATCCCTCTGACCTTCTCATTGACGATGAAACACAGATATTGCATCGGAATTAAATACAAAAGGCACAATGCCGACTTAAGTACAAGAAAACTGACTCTTCTTACTGTCTATGTTTTGAAACATTCCTGTGACACTAATTATAGATTCCGATGCTGCACTTCTGGTTTATTGTATAACTCTGACGTTCTTATTGACGATGAAACACAGAATTTGCATCGGAATTAAATACAAAAGGCACAATGCCGACTTAAGTACAAGAAAACTGAATCATCTTACTGTCTATGTTTTGATCCACTCCAGTGATACTAGTTATAGTTTCCGATGCTTCACTTCAGGATTACTGTATCCCTTGGACCTTCTTATTGACGATGAAACATAGAAATTGCATCGGAATTAAATAGAAAAGGAACAATGCTGACTTAAGTACAAGAAAACTGACTCTTCTTACTGTCTATGTTTTGAACCATTCCTGTGACACTAGTTATAGATTCCGATGCTTCACTTCAGGTTTGCTGTATCCCTCTGACCTTCTTATTCAAGATGGAACACAGATAATGCATCGGAATTAAATACAAAAGGCACAATGCCGACTTAAGTAAAAGAAAACTGACTCTTCTTACTGTCTTTGTTTTGAACCATACCTGTGACACTAGTTATAGATTACGATGCTTCACTTCACGTTTACTGTATCCCTCTGACCAACTTATTGACGATGAAACACAGAAATTGCATCGGAATAAAATACAAAAGGAATAATGCCGACTTAAGTTCAAGAAAACTGACTCTTTTTAATGTCTATGCTTTGAACCATTCCTGTGACACTAGTTATAGATTCCGATGCTTCACTTCAGGTTTACTGTATCCCTCTGACCTTTTTATTGACGAAGACACACAGTAATTGCATAGGAATTAAATACAAAAGCTACAATGCCGGCTTAAGTACAAGAAAACTGACTCTTCTTACTGTCTATGCTTTGAACCATTCCTGTGACACTAGTTATAGATTCCGATGCTTCACTTCAGGTTTACTGTATCCCTCTGACCTTCGTATTGACGATGAAACACAGAAATTGCATCGGAATTAAATACAAAAGGCACAATGCCGACTTAAGTACAAGAAAACTGACTCTTCTTATTGTCTATGTTTTGAACCATTCCTGTGACACTAGCTATAGATTCCGATGCTTCACTTCAGGTTTACTGTATCCCTCAGACTTTCTTATTGACGATGAAACACAGAAATTGCATCGGAAATCAGTACAAGAGGCACAATGCCGACTTAAGTACAGGAAAACTCACACTTCTTACTGTCTATGTTATGAACCATTCCTGTGACTCTAGTTATAGATTCCGATGCTTCACTTCAGGTTTACTGTATCCCTCTGACCTTCTCATTGACGATGAAACATAGATATTGCATCGGAATTAAATACAAAAGGCACAATGCCGACTTAAGTACAAGAAAACTGACTCTTCTTACTGTCTATGTTTGAACCATTCCTGTAACACTAGTTATAGACCTCGATGCTTCACTTCAGGTTTACTGTACAACTCTGACGTTCTTATTGACGATGAAACACAGAATTTGCATCGGAATTAAATACAAAAGGCACAATGCCGACTTAAGAACAAGAAAACTGGCTCTTCTTACTGTCTATGTTTCGAACCATTCCTGTGACACTAGATATAGATTCCGATGCATCACTTCAGGTTCACTGTATCCTTCTGACCTTCTTACTGACGATGAAACACTGAAATTGCATCGCAATTAAATACAAAAGGCACAATGCCGACTTAAGTACAAGAAAACTGACTCTTCTTACTGTCTATGTTTTGAACCATTCCTGTGACACTAGTTATAGATTCCGATGCTTCACGTCAGGTTTACTGTATCCCTCTGACCTTCTTATTGACGGTGAAGCACAGAAATTGCATCGGAATTAAATACAAAAGGCACAATGCCGACTTAAGTACAAGAAAACCGACTCTTCTTACTATCTATGTTTTGAACCATTTCTGTGACACTAGTTATAGATACCGTTGCTTCACTTCACGTTTACTGTATCCCTCTGACCATCTTAATGACGATGAAACACAGAAATTGCAACGGAATTAAATACAAAAGGCACAATGCCAATTTATGTACAAGAAAACTGACACTTTTTAATGTCTGTGCTTTGAACCATTCCTGTGACACTAGTTACAGATTTCGATTCTTCACTTCAGGTTTACTGTATCCCTCTGACCTTGTTATTGACGAAGAAACACAGAAATTGCATAGGAATTACATACAAAAGGCACACTGCCGGCTTAAGTACAAGAAAACTGACTCTTCTTACTGTCTATGTTTTGAACCATTCCTGTGACACTAGTTATAGATTCCGATTCGTCACTTCAGGTTTACTGTATCCCTCTGACCTTCTTATTGACGATGAAACACAGAAAATGCATCGGATTAAATACGAAAGGCACAATACCGACTTTAGTAAAAGAAAACTGACTCTTCTTACTGTCTATGTTTTGAACCATTCCTGTGACACTAGTTATAGATTCCGATGCTTCACTTCAGGTTCACTGTATCCCTCTGACCTTCTTATTCACGATAAAACACTGAAATTGCATCGGAATCAAACACAAAAGGCACAATGCTGACTTAAGTACAAGAAAACTGACTCTTCTTACTGTCTACGTTTTGTACCATTCCTGTAACACTAGTTATAGATTCCGATGCCTCACTTCAGGTTTACTGTATGCCTCTGACCTTCTTATTGACGATGAAACACAGAAATTGCATCGGAATAAATACAAAGGGCACAATGCAGACCTCAGTACAAGAAAACTGACTCTTCTGACTGTCTATGTTTGAACCATTCCTGTGACACTAGTTATAGGTTCCGATGCTTCACTTCAGGTTTACTGTATCCCTCTGACCTTCTTATTGACGATGAAACACAGAAATTGCATTGGAATTAAATTCAAAATGTACAATGCCGACATAAGTACAAGAAAACTGACTCTTCTCACTGACTATGATTTGAACCATTCATGTAATTCTCGGTATAGATTCCAATGCTTTACTTCAGGTTTACTGTATCCCTCTGACCTTCTTATTGACGATGAAACACAGAAATTCCTTCGGAATTAAATACAAAAGGCACAATGGCCACTTAAGTACAAGAAAACTGACTCTTCTTACTGTTTATGTTTTAACCATTCCTATGACACTAGTTATAGATTCCGATGCTTCACTTCAGGTTTACTGTATCCCTCTGACCTTCTTATTGAAGATGGAACACAGATAATGCATCGGAATTAAATACAAATGCACAATGCCGACTTAAGTACAAGAAAACTGACTCTTTTTAATGTCTATGCTTTGAACCATTCCTGTGACACTAGTTATAGATTCCGATGCTTCACTTCAGGTTTACTGAATCCCTCTGACCTTCTTATTGACGAAGAAAAACAGAAATTGAAAAGGAATTAAATACAAAAGGCACAATCCTGGCTTAAGTACAAGAAAACTGACTCTTCTTACTGTCTATGCTTTAACCGTTCCTGTGACACTAGTTATAGATACCAATGCGTCACTTCAGGTTTACTGTATCCCTATGACCTTCTTATTGACGATGAAAGACAGAAAATGCATCGGAATTAAATACGAAAGGCACAATGTCGACTTAAGTAAAAGAAAACTGACCCGTCTCACTGTCTATGTATTGAACCATTCATGTAATTCTCGTTATAGATTCCGATGCTTTACTTCAGGTTTACTGTATCCCTCTGACATTCTTATTGACGATGAAACACAGAAATAGCTTCGGAATTAAATACAAAAGGCACAATGCCGACTTAAGTACAAGATAACTGACTCTTCTTACTGTCTATGTTTTGAACCATTCCTGTGACACTAGTTATAGATACCGATGCTTCACTTCAGGTTCACTGTATCCCTCTGACCTTCTTATTCATGATGGAACACAGATAATGCATCGGAATTAAATACAAAAGGCACAATGCCGACTTAAGTACAAGAAAACTGACTCTTCTTACTGACTATGTTTTGAACCATTCCTGTGACACTAGTTATAGATTACGATGCTTCACTTCACGTTTACTGTATCCCTCTGACCATCTTATTGACGATGAAACACAGAAATTTCATCGGAATAAAATACAAAAGGCACAATGCCGACTTAAGTACAAGAATACAGCCTCTTCTTACTGTCTATGTTTTGAACCATTCATGTAATTCTCGTTATAGATTCCGATGCTTTACTTCAGGTTTACTGTATCCCTCTGACCTTCTTATTCACGATGAAACAAAGAAATCGCTTCGGTATTAAATACAAATGGCACAATGTCGACTTAAGTACAAGATAACTGCCTCTTCTTACAGTCTATGTTTTGAACCATTCCTGTGACACTAGTTATAGATTCCGATGCTTCGCTTCAGGTTTACTGTATCCCTCTGACCTTCGTATTGACGATGAAACACAGAAATTGCATCTGAATTAAATACAAAAGGCACAATGCCGACATAAGTACAAGAAATCTGACTCTTCTTACTGTCTATGTTTTGATCCATTCCTGTGACACTAGTTATAGATTCCGTGCTTCACCTCAGGATTACTGTATACCTTGGACCTTCTTATGGACGATGAAACATAGAAATTGCATTGGTATTAAATAGAAAAGGAACAATGCCGACTTAAGTACAAGAAAACTGACTCTTCTTACTGTCTATGTTTTGAACCATTCCTGTGACTCTAGTTATAGATTCCGATGCTTCACTTCAGGTTTACTGTATCCCTCTGACCTTCTCATTGACGATGAAACACAGATATTGCATCGGAATTAAATACAAAAGGCACAATGCCGACTTAAGTACAAGAAAACTGACTCTTCTTACTGTCTATGTTTTGAAACATTCCTGTGACACTAATTATAGATTCCGATGCTGCACTTCTGGTTTATTGTATAACTCTGACGTTCTTATTGACGATGAAACACAGAATTTGCATCGGAATTAAATACAAAAGGCACAATGCCGACTTAAGTACAAGAAAACTGAATCATCTTACTGTCTATGTTTTGATCCACTCCAGTGATACTAGTTATAGTTTCCGATGCTTCACTTCAGGATTACTGTATCCCTTGGACCTTCTTATTGACGATGAAACATAGAAATTGCATCGGAATTAAATAGAAAAGGAACAATGCTGACTTAAGTACAAGAAAACTGACTCTTCTTACTGTCTATGTTTTGAACCATTCCTGTGACACTAGTTATAGATTCCGATGCTTCACTTCAGGTTTGCTGTATCCCTCTGACCTTCTTATTCAAGATGGAACACAGATAATGCATCGGAATTAAATACAAAAGGCACAATGCCGACTTAAGTACAAGAAAACTGACTCTTCTTACTGTCTTTGTTTTGAACCATACCTGTGACACTAGTTATAGATTACGATGCTTCACTTCACGTTTACTGTATCCCTCTGACCAACTTATTGACGATGAAACACAGAAATTGCATCGGAATAAAATACAAAAGGAATAATGCCGACTTAAGTTCAAGAAAACTGACTCTTTTTAATGTCTATGCTTTGAACCATTCCTGTGACACTAGTTATAGATTCCGATGCTTCACTTCAGGTTTACTGTATCCCTCTGACCCTTTTATTGACGAAGACACACAGTAATTGCATAGGAATTAAATACAAAAGCTACAATGCCGGCTTAAGTACAAGAAAACTGACTCTTCTTACTGTCTATGCTTTGAACCATTCCTGTGACACTAGTTATAGATTCCGATGCTTCACTTCAGGTTTACTGTATCCCTCTGACCTTCGTATTGACGATGAAACACAGAAATTGCATCGGAATTAAATACAAAAGGCACAATGCCGACTTAAGTACAAGAAAACTGACTCTTCTTATTGTCTATGTTTTGAACCATTCCTGTGACACTAGCTATAGATTCCGATGCTTCACTTCAGGTTTACTGTATCCCTCAGACTTTCTTATTGACGATGAAACACAGAAATTGCATCGGAAATCAGTACAAGAGGCACAATGCCGACTTAAGTACAGGAAAACTCACACTTCTTACTGTCTATGTTATGAACCATTCCTGTGACTCTAGTTATAGATTCCGATGCTTCACTTCAGGTTTACTGTATCATTCTGACCTTCTCATTGACGATGAAACATAGATATTGCATCGGAATTAAATACAAAAGGCACAATGCCGACTTAAGTACAAGAAAACTGACTCTTCTTACTGTCTATGTTTGAACCATTCCTGTAACACTAGTTATAGACCTCGATGCTTCACTTCAGGTTTACTGTACAACTCTGACGTTCTTATTGACGATGAAACACAGAATTTGCATCGGAATTAAATACAAAAGGCACAATGCCGACTTAAGAACAAGAAAACTGGCTCTTCTTACTGTCTATGTTTCGAACCATTCCTGTGACACTAGATATAGATTCCGATGAATCACTTCAGGTTCACTGTATCCTTCTGACCTTCTTACTGACGATGAAACACTGAAATTGCATCGCAATTAAATACAAAAGGCACAATGCCGACTTAAGTACAAGAAAACTGACTCTTCTTACTGTCTATATTTTGAACCATTCCTGTGACACTAGTTATAGATTCCGATGCTTCACGTCAGGTTTACTGTATCCCTCTGACCTTCTTATTGACGGTGAAGCACAGAAATTGCATCGGAATTAAATACAAAAGGCACAATGCCGACTTAAGTACAAGAAAACCGACTCTTCTTACTATCTATGTTTTGAACCATTTCTGTGACACTAGTTATAGATACCGTTGCTTCACTTCACGTTTACTGTATCCCTCTGACCATCTTAATGACGATGAAACACAGAAATTGCATCGGAATTAAATACAAAAGGCACAATGCCAATTTATGTACAAGAAAACTGACACTTTTTAATGTCTGTGCTTTGAACCATTCCTGTGACACTAGTTACAGATTTCGATTCTTCACTTCAGGTTTACTGTATCCCTCTGACCTTGTTATTGACGAAGAAACACAGAAATTGCATAGGAATTACATACAAAAGGCACACTGCCGGCTTAAGTACAAGAAAACTGACTCTTCTTACTGTCTATGTTTTGAACCATTCCTGTGACACTAGTTATAGATTCCGATTCGTCACTTCAGGTTTACTGTATCCCTCTGACCTTCTTATTGACGATGAAACACAGAAAATGCATCGGATTAAATACGAAAGGCACAATACCGACTTTAGTAAAAGAAAACTGACTCTTCTTACTGTCTATGTTTTGAACCATTCCTGTGACACTCGTTATAGATTCCGATGCTTCACTTCAGGTCAACTGTATCCCTCTGACCTTCTTATTGACGATTTACACAGATATAGCATTGGAATTAAATACAAAAGGCACAATACCGACTTAAGTGCAAGAAAACTGACTCTTCTTACTGTCTATGTTTTGAACCATTCCTGTGACACTAGTTATAGATTCCGATGCTTCACGTCAGGTTTACTGTATCCCTCTGACCTTCTTATTGACGGTGAAGCACAGAAATTGCATCGGAATTAAATACAAAAGGCACAATGCCGACTTAAGTACAAGAAAACCGACTCTTCTTACTATCTATGTTTTGAACCATTTCTGTGACACTAGTTATAGATACCGTTGCTTCACTTCACGTTTACTGTATCCCTCTGACCATCTTAATGACGATGAAACACAGAAATTGCATCGGAATTAAATACAAAAGGCACAGTGCCAATTTATGTACAAGAAAACTGACACTTTTTAATGTCTGTGCTTTGAACCATTCCTGTGACACTAGTTACAGATTTCGATTCTTCACTTCAGGTTTACTGTATCCCTCTGACCTTGTTATTGACGAAGAAACACAGAAATTGCATAGGAATTACATACAAAAGGCACACTGCCGGCTTAAGTACAAGAAAACTGACTCTTCTTACTGTCTATGTTTTGAACCATTCCTGTGACACTAGTTATAGATTCCGATTCGTCACTTCAGGTTTACTGTATCCCTCTGACCTTCTTATTGACGATGAAACACAGAAAATGCATCGGATTAAATACGAAAGGCACAATACCGACTTTAGTAAAAGAAAACTGACTCTTCTTACTGTCTATGTTTTGAACCATTCCTGTGACACTCGTTATAGATTCCGATGCTTCACTTCAGGTCAACTGTATCCCTCTGACCTTCTTATTGACGATTTACACAGATATAGCATTGGAATTAAATACAAAAGGCACAATACCGACTTAAGTGCAAGAAAACTGACTCTTCTTACTGTCTATGTTTTGAACCATTCCTGTGACACTAGTTATAGATTCCGATGCTTCACGTCAGGTTTACTGTATCCCTCTGAGCTTCTTATTGACGGTGAAGCACAGAAATTGCATCGGAATTAAATACAAAAGACACAATGACGACTTAAGTACAAGAAAACTGACTCTTCTTACTGTCTATGTTTTGATCCATTCCAGTGATACTATTTATAGACTCCGATGGTTAACTTCAGGATTACTGTATCCCTTGGACCTTCTTATTGACGATGAAACATAGAAATTGCATCGGAATTAAATAGGAAAGGAACAAAGCCGACTTAAGTACAAGAAAACTGACTCTTCTTGCTGTCTATGTTTTGAACCATTCCTGTGACACTAGTTATAGATTCCGATGCTTCACTTCAGGATTACTGTGTCCCTCTGACCTTCTTATTGAAGATGGAACACAGATATTGCATCGGAATTAAATACAAAAGGCACAATGCCAATTTAAGTACAAGAAAACTGACACTTTTTAATGTCTGTGCTTTGAACCATTCCTGTGACACTAGTTACAGATTCCGATTCTTCACTTCAGGTTTACTGTATCCCTCTGACCTTCTTATTGACGGAGAAACACAGAAATTGCATAGGAATTACATACAAAAGGCACACTGCCGGCTTAAGTACAAGAAAACTGACTCTTCTTACTGTCTATGATTTGAACCATTCCTCAGACACTAGTTATAGATTCCGATGCGTCACTTCAGGTTTACTGTATCCCTCTGACCATCTTATTGACGATGAAACACAGAAAATGCATCGGATTAAATACGAAAGGCACAATGACGACTTAAGTAAAAGAAAACTGACTCTTCTTACTGTCTATGTTTTGAACCATTCCTGTGACACTAGTTATAGATTCCGATGCTTCACTTCAGGTTCACTGTATCCCTCTGACCTTCTTATTCACGATAAAACACTGAAATTGCATCGGAATCAAACACAAAAGGCACAATGCTGACTTAAGTACAAGAAAACTGACTCTTCTGACTGTCTATGTTTGAACCATTCCTGTGACACTAGTTATAGGTTCCGATGCTTCACTTCAGGTTTACTGTATTCCTCTGACCTTCTTATTGACGATGAAACACAGAAATTGCATTGGAATTAAATTCAAAATGTACAATGCCGACTTAAGTACAAGAAAACTGACTCTTCTCACTGACTATGATTTGAACCATTCATGTAATTCTCGGTATAGATTCCAATGCTTTACTTCAGGTTTACTGTATCCCTCTGACCTTCTTATTGACGATGAAACACAGAAATTCCTTCGGAATTAAATACAAAAGGCACAATGGCCACTTAAGTACAAGAAAACTGACTCTTCTTACTGTTTATGTTTTAACCATTCCTATGACACTAGTTATAGATTCCGATGCTTCACTTCAGGTTTACTGTATCCCTCTGACCTTCTTATTGAAGATGGAACACAGATAATGCATCGGAATTAAATACAAAGGCACAATGTTGACTTAAGTACAAGAAAACTGACTCTTTTTAATGTCTATGCTTTGAACCATTCCTGTGACACTAGTTATAGATTCCGATGCTTCACTTCAGGTTTACTGAATCCCTCTGACCTTCTTATTGACGAAGAAAAACAGAAATTGAAAAGGAATTAAATACAAAAGGCACAATCCCGGCTTAAGTACAAGAAAACTGACTCTTCTTACTGTCTATGCTTTAACCGTTCCTGTGACACTAGTTATAGATTCCAATGCGTCACTTCAGGTTTACTGTATCCCTATGACCTTCTTATTGACGATGAAAGACAGAAAATGCATCGGAATTAAATACGAAAGGCACAATGTCGACTTAAGTAAAAGAAAACTGACCCGTCTGACTGTCTATGTATTGAACCATTCATGTAATTCTCGTTATAGATTCCGATGCTTGACTTCAGGTTTACTGTATCCCTCTGACATTCTTATTGACGATGAAACACAGAAATAGATTCGGAATTAAATACAAAAGGCACAATGCCGACTTAAGTACAAGATAACTGACTCTTCTTACTGTCTATGTTTTGAACCATTCCTGTGACACTAGTTATAGATACCGATGCTTCACTTCAGGTTCACTGTATCCCTCTGACCTTCTTATTCATGATGGAACACAGATAATGCATCGGAATTAAATACAAAAGGCACAATGCCGACTTAAGTACAAGAAAACTGACTCTTCTTACTGCCTATGTTTTGAACCATTCCTGTGACACTAGTTATAGATTACGATGCTTCACTTCACGTTTACTGTATCCCTCTGACCATCTTATTGACGATGAAACACAGAAATTTCATCGGAATAAAATACAAAAGGCACAATGCCGACTTAAGTACAAGAAAACAGCCTCTTCTTACTGCCTATGTTTTGAACCATTCATGTAATTCTCGTTATAGATTCCGATGCTTTACTTCAGGTTTACTGTATCCCTCTGACCTTCTTATTCACGATGAAACACAGAAATCGCTTCGGTATTAAATACAAATGGCACAATGTCGACTTAAGTACAAGATAACTGCCTCTTCTTACAGTCTATGTTTTGAACCATTCCTGTGACACTAGTTATAGATTCCGATGCTTCGCTTCAGGTTTACTGTATCCCTCTGACCTTCGTATTGACGATGAAACACAGAAATTGCATCTGAATTAAATACAAAAGGCACAATGCCGACATAAGTACAAGAAAACTGACTCTTCTTACTGTCTATGTTTTGATCCATTCCTGTGACACTAGTTATAGATTCCGTGCTTCACCTCAGGATTACTGGATACCTTGGACCTTCTTATGGACGATGAAACATAGAAATTGCATTGGTATTAAATAGAAAAGGAACAATGCCGACTTAAGTACAAGAAAACTGACTCTTCTTACTGTCTATGTTTTCAACCATTCCTGTGACTCTAGTTATAGATTCCGATGCTTCACTTCAGGTTTACTGTATCCCTCTGACCTTCTCATTGACGATGAAACACAGATATTGCATCGGAATTAAATACAAAAGGCACAATGCCGACTTAAGTACAAGAAAACTGACTCTTCTTACTGTCTATGTTTTGAAACATTCCTGTGACACTAATTATAGATTCCGATGCTTCACTTCAGGTTTACTGAATCCCTCTGACCTTCTTATTGACGAAGAAAAACAGAAATTGAAAAGGAATTAAATACAAAAGGCACAATCCCGGCTTAAGTACAAGAAAACTGACTCTTCTTACTGTCTATGCTTTAACCGTTCCTGTGACACTAGTTATAGATTCCAATGCGTCACTTCAGGTTTACTGTATCCCTATGACCTTCTTATTGACGATGAAAGACAGAAAATGCATCGGAATTAAATACGAAAGGCACAATGTCGACTTAAGTAAAAGAAAACTGACCCGTCTGACTGTCTATGTATTGAACCATTCATGTAATTCTCGTTATAGATTCCGATGCTTTACTTCAGGTTTACTGTATCCCTCTGACATTCTTATTGACGATGAAACACAGAAATAGATTCGGAATTAAATACAAAAGGCACAATGCCGACTTAAGTACAAGATAACTGACTCTTCTTACTGTCTATGTTTTGAACCATTCCTGTGACACTAGTTATAGATACCGATGCTTCACTTCAGGTTCACTGTATCCCTCTGACCTTCTTATTCATGATGGAACACAGATAATGCATCGGAATTAAATACAAAAGGCACAATGCCGACTTAAGTACAAGAAAACTGACTCTTCTTACTGCCTATGTTTTGAACCATTCCTGTGACACTAGTTATAGATTACGATGCTTCACTTCACGTTTACTGTATCCCTCTGACCATCTTATTGACGATGAAACACAGAAATTTCATCGGAATAAAATACAAAAGGCACAATGCCGACTTAAGTACAAGAAAACAGCCTCTTCTTACTGTCTATGTTTTGAACCATTCATGTAATTCTCGTTATAGATTCCGATGCTTTACTTCAGGTTTACTGTATCCCTCTGACCTTCTTATTCACGATGAAACACAGAAATCGCTTCGGTATTAAATACAAATGGCACAATGTCGACTTAAGTACAAGATAACTGCCTCTTCTTACAGTCTATGTTTTGAACCATTCCTGTGACACTAGTTATAGATTCCGATGCTTCGCTTCAGGTTTACTGTATCCCTCTGACCTTCGTATTGACGATGAAACAAAAAATTGCATCTGAATTAAATACAAAAGGCACAATGCCGACATAAGTACAAGAAAACTGACTCTTCTTACTGTCTATGTTTTGATCCATTCCTGTGACACTAGTTATAGATTCCGTGCTTCACCTCAGGATTACTGGATACCTTGGACCTTCTTATGGACGATGAAACATAGAAATTGCATTGGTATTAAATAGAAAAGGAACAATGCCGACTTAAGTACAAGAAAACTGACTCTTCTTACTGTCTATGTTTTGAACCATTCCTGTGACTCTAGTTATAGATTCCGATGCTTCACTTCAGGTTTACTGTATCCCTCTGACCTTCTCATTGACGATGAAACACAGATATTGCATCGGAATTAAATACAAAAGGCACAATGCCGACTTAAGTACAAGAAAACTGACTCTTCTTACTGTCTATGTTTTGAAACATTCCTGTGACACTAATTATAGATTCCGATGCTGCACTTCTGGTTTATTGTATAACTCTGACGTTCTTATTGACGATGAAACACAGAATTTGCATCGGAATTAAATACAAAAGGCACAATGCCGACTTAAGTACAAGAAAACTGAATCATCTTACTGTCTATGTTTTGATCCACTCCAGTGATACTAGTTATAGTTTCCGATGCTTCACTTCAGGATTACTGTATCCCTTGGACCTTCTTATTGACGATGAAACATAGAAATTGCATCGGAATTAAATAGAAAAGGAACAATGCTGACTTAAGTACAAGAAAACTGACTCTTCTTACTGTCTATGTTTTGAACCATTCCTGTGACACTAGTTATAGATTCCGATGCTTCACTTCAGGTTTGCTGTATCCCTCTGACCTTCTTATTCAAGATGGAACACAGATAATGCATCGGAATTAAATACAAAAGGCACAATGCCGACTTAAGTACAAGAAAACTGACTCTTCTTACTGTCTTTGTTTTGAACCATTCCTGTGACACTAGTTATAGATTACGATGCTTCACTTCACGTTTACTGTACCCCTCTGACCAACTTATTGACGATGAAACACAGAAATTGCATCGGAATAAAATACAAAAGGAATAATGCCGACTTAAGTTCAAGAAAACTGACTCTTTTTAATGTCTATGCTTTGAACCATTCCTGTGACACTAGTTATAGATTCCGATGCTTAACTTCAGGTTTACTGTTCCCTCTGACCCTTTTATTGACGAAGACACACAGTAATTGCATAGGAATTAAATACAAAAGCTACAATGCCGGCTTAAGTACAAGAAAACTGACTCTTCTTACTGTCTATGCTTTGAACCATTCCTGTGACACTAGTTATAGATTCCGATGCTTCACTTCAGGTTTACTGTATCCCTCTGACCTTCGTATTGACGATGAAACACAGAAATTGCATCGGAATTAAATACAAAAGGCACAATGCCGACTTAAGTACAAGAAAACTGACTCTTCTTATTGTCTATGTTTTGAACCATTCCTGTGACACTAGCTATAGATTCCGATGCTTCACTTCAGGTTTACTGTATCCCTCAGACTTTCTTACTGACGATGAAACACAGAAATTGCATCGGAATTCAGTACAAGAGGCACAATGCCGACTTAAGTACAGGAAAACTCACACTTCTTACTGTCTATGTTTTGAACCATTCCTGTGACTCTAGTTATAGATTCCGATGCTTCACTTCAGGTTTACTGTATCCCTCTGACCTTCTCATTGACGATGAAACATAGATATTGCATCGGAATTAAATACAAAAGGCACAATGCCGACTTAAGTACAAGAAAACTGACTCTTCTTACTGTCTATGTTTGAACCATTCCTGTAACACTAGTTATAGACCTCGATGCTTCACTTCAGGTTTACTGTACAACTCTGATGTTCTTATTGACGATGAAACACAGAATTTGCATCGGAATTAAATACAAAAGGCACAATGCCGACTTAAGAACAAGAAAACAGGCTCTTCTTACTGTCTATGTTTCGAACCATTCCTGTGACACTAGATATAGATTCCGATGCATCAATTCAGGTTCACTGTATCCTTCTGACCTTCTTACTGACGATGAAACACTGAAACTGCATCGCAATTAAATACAAAAGGCACAATGCCGACTTAAGTACAACAAGAAGGACTCTTCTTACTGTCTATGTTTTGTACCATTCCTGTGACACTTGTTATAGATTCCGATGCTTCACTTCAGGTTTACTGTATGCCTCTGACCTTCTTATTGACGATGAAACACAGAAATTGCATCCGAATTAAATACAAAAGGCACAATGCCGACTTAAGTACAAGAGAACTGACACTTCTTACTGTCTATGTTTTGAACCATTCCTGTGACACTAGTTATAGGCTCAGATGCTTCACTTCAGGTTCACTGTATCCCTCTGACCTTCTTATTGACGATTTACACAGATATAGCATCGGAATTAAATACAAAAGGTACAATACCGACTTAAGTACAAGAAAACTGACTCTTCTTACTGTCTATGTTTTAACCATTCCTGTGACACTAGTTATAGATTCCTATGCTTCACTTCAGGTTTACTGTATCCCTCTGACCTTCTTATTGAAGATGAAACACAGAAATAGCATCGGAATTAAATACAAAAGGCACAATGCCCACTTAAGTACAGAAAACTGACTCTTCTTACTGTCTATGTTTTGAACCATTCCTGTGACACTAGATATAGATTCCGATGCTTCACTTCAGGTTTACTGTATCCCTCTGACCTCCTTATTGACGATGAAACACAGAAATAGAATCGGAATTATATACAAAAACGACAATGCCGACTTAAGTACAAGAAAACTGACTGTTCTTACTGTCTATGTTTTGAACCATTCCTGTGACACTAGTTATTGGTTCCGATGCTTCACTTGAGGTTTACTGTATCCCTCTGACCTCCTTTTTGACGATGAAACACAGAAATTGCATCGGAATTAAATACAAAAGGCAGAACGCCCACTTAAGTACAAGGAAACTGACTCTTTTTAGTGTCTAAGATTTGAACCATTCCTGTGACACTAGTTATAGATTCCGATGCTTCACTTCAGGTTTACTGTATCCCTCTGACCTTTTTATTGGCGATGAAACACAGAAATTGCATCGGAATCAAATACAAAAGGCACAATGCTGATTTATGTACAAGAAAACTGACCGTTCTTACTGTCTATGTTTGAACCATTCAAGTGACACTAGTTATAGATTCCGATGCTTCACTTCAGGTTTAGTGTATCCCTCTGACCTTCTTATTGACGGTGAAACACAGAAATTGCTTCGTAATTAAATACAAAAGGCACAATGCCGACTCAAGTACAAGAAGACTGACTCTTCTTACTGTCTATGTTTTGAACCATTCCTGTGAAACTAGTTACAGATTCCGATGCTTCACTTCAGGTTTACCGTATCCCTCTGACCTTGTCATTGACCAAGAAACACAGTAATTGCATCGGAATTAAATACAAAAGGCACAATGCCGACTTAAGTGCAAGAAAACTGATTCTTCTTACTGTCTATGTTTTGAACCATTCCTGTAACACTAGTTATAGATTGCGATGTTTCACTTCAGGTTTACTGTATCCCTCAGACCTTCCTATTTACGATGTAACACATAAACTGCATCGGGATTAAATACAAATGGAACAATGCCGACTTAAGTACAAGAAAACTGACTCTTCTTACTCTCTATGTTTTGAACCATTCCTGTGACACTAGTTATAGATTCCGATGCTGCACTTCAGGTTTACTGTATAACTCTGACGTTCTTATTGACGATGAAACACAGAATTTGCATCGGAATTAAATACAAAAGGCACAATGCCGACTTAAGTACAAGAAAACTGAATCATCTTACTGTCTATGTTTTGATCCACTCCAGTGATACTAGTTATAGTTTCCGATGCTTCACTTCAGGATTACTGTATCCCTTGGACCTTCTTATTGACGATGAAACATAGAAATTGCATCGGAATTAAATAGAAAAGGAACAATGCCGACTTAAGTACAAGAAAACTGACTCTTCTTACTGTCTATGTTTTGAACCATTCCTGTGACACTAGTTATGCCGACTTAAGTACAAGAAAACAGCCTCTTCTTACTGTCTATGCTTTGAACCATTCATGTAATTCTCGTTATAGATTCCGATGCTTTACTTCAGGTTTACTGTATCCCTCTGACCTTCTTATTCACGATGAAACACAGAAATCGCTTCGGAATTAAATACAAATGGCACAATGCCGACATAAGTACAAGATAACTGACTCTTCTTACAGTCTATGTTTTGAACCATTCCTGTGACACTAGTCATAGATTCCGATGCTTCGCTTCAGGTTTACTGTATCCCTCTGACCTTCGTATTGACGATGAAACACAGAAATTGCATCTGAATTAAATACAAAAGGCACAATGCCGACTTAAGTACAAGAAAACTGACTCTTCTTACTGTCTATGTTTTGAACCATTCCTGTGACACTAGCTATAGATTCCGATGCTTCACTTCAGGTTTACTGTATCCCTCTGACCTTCTTATTGACGATGAAACACAGAATTTGCATCGGAATTAAATACAAAAGGCACAATGCCGACTTAAGTACAAGAAAACTGAATCATCTTACTGTCTATGTTTTGATCCACTCCATTGATACTAGTTATAGTTTCCGATGCTTCACTTCAAGATTACTGTATCCCTTGGAACTTCTTATTGACGATGAAACATAGAAATTGCATCGGAATTAAATAGAAAAGGAACAATGCTGCCTTAAGTACAAGAAAACTGACTCTTCTTACTGTCTATGTTTTGAACCATTCCTGTGACACTAGTTATAGATTCCGATGCTTCACTTCAGGTTTGCTGTATCCCTCTGACCTTCTTATTCAAGATGGAACACAGATAATGCATCGGAATTAAATACAAAAGGCACAATGCCGACTTAAGTACAAGAAAACTGACTCTTCTTACTGTCTATGTTTTGAACCATTCCTGTGACACTAGTTATGGATTACGATGCTTCACTTCACGTTTACTGTATCCCTCTGACCAACTTATTGACGATGAAACACAGAAATTGCATCGGAATAAAATACAAAAGGAATAATGCCGACTTAAGTTCAAGAAAACTGACTCTTTTTAATGTCTATGCTTTGAACCATTCCTGTGACACTAGTTATAGATTCCGGTGCTTCACTTCAGGTTTACTGTATCCCTCTGACCCTTTTATTGACGAAGACACACAGTAATTGCATAGGAATTAAATACAAAAGCTACAATGCCGGCTTAAGTACAAGAAAATTGACTCTTCTTACTGTCTATGTTTTGAACCATTCCTGTGACACTAGTTATAGATTCCAATGCGTCACCTCAGGTTTACTGTATCCCTCTGACCTTCTTATTGACGATGAAACACAGAAAATGCATCGGAATTAAATGCGAAAGGCACAATGCCGACTTAAGTAAAAGAAAACTGACTCTTCTTACTGTCTATGTTTTGAACCATTCCTGTGACACTAGTTATAGATTCCGATGCTTCACTTCAGGTTCACTGTATCCCGATGACCTTCTTATTGACGATGAAACACTAAAATTGCATCGGAATTAAACACAAAAGGCAAAATGCCGACTTAAGTACAAGAAAACTGCCTCTTCTTACTGTCTATGTTTTGAACCATTCATGTAATTCTCGTTATAGATTCCGATGCTTTACTTCAGGTTTACTGTATCCCTCTGACCTTCTTATTCACGATGAAACACAGAAATCGCTTCGGAATTAAATTCAAATGGCACAATGCCGACTTAAGTACAAGATAACTGACTCTTCTTACAGTCTATGTTTTGAACCATTCCTGTGACACTAGTTATAGATCCGATGCTTCACTTCAGGTTCACTGTTTCCCTCTGACCTTCTTATTGACGATGAAACACTGAAATTGCATCGGAATCTAATACAAAAGGCACAATGCCGACTTAAGTAGTGGATTTGCATGCAGTCTTGAAGAAGTAGTGTTGTCCTTCCAACGGAAAGACAGTGCTGACTCTCGACATGCAGACAAGTATTGGTCCACAACAGAGCAAACCCACAGCAGAGTCAGTCGAAGTTTTGATGAATATTGGTAGGTAGGTCATCACAGAGCAGACCCACTATAGTCCTGGTAGAGATTACGGTATTGGTGGGCCATCAAAGATGTAGACCCACTGTAGTCCTTGTAGAGATGGCCAGCAGCCATCTGTTGCAAATGTGCAGGTGCACAATCACCATCGAAGAGTCTTGCAGAGAATATAGCAAGTCCATAAACCACCACTTGTGCACTCACAACGTTTTTGGAATTGTCCTTAGAACCAGCAATGCTGTTATCCAGTCCCTTGCTGAATTATTAACACACGTGCAAACACTATCAGTCCCTACTTCTCACATATTGTCCATGTACTATGACCAACAGAAACGTGTGCAGTGAAATGTAACTTACAAGTTACTTAATTTGATGAAGTGGTCTCAATTACAATATTATAACATGAGAATACAATAACAAAGGTACAAAACACATCATTAAAAACATAACAATACAGATAACATTTGTAGTAAAACAGGTGTTACAAAAGAATAGAAATAGACATATACGTCAGTGTTACAGGAATTATGACATGAGTACATACATAGAAGATCAGAATAATTATTGAAACATCAACTTCACACATGAGCATTTAAACAGAATGAATAATGTCTAACATCTTTACAAAGTAAATAACATATTATTAATGCAAATTATATTTGAGGATAACAGTATTCCTCATCATAGTGAATGTAGCTTCATATTAAAAGAAGAAAAAATTCTATGAAACTACACAGAGACAGGAAGAAAACAAATACACAAGGGTACACAAACACATAGTGGGATAACACCAATAGGAAAGGACAGGGTTCGTTTTCAGTGTAACATTTGGTACTGCAGTCCAACCCAAAACTTCATATATCTTTCCTCTTATTTCATCCTTTGTTTCCACCAAAAAAATTCTAACTAAGCATGCATTCTGTGTTTATATGTTCACACGTTTCTTACCTCATTTTTATTTTCCATTATCTTACCTCATCATTTATTTCCAAGAAAATCCTACCTAAACCTGTTTTCTCAATGCATTTCTTCCAATTCATCGCAACTCATTCTCTTAGAGGCTACCCCCTCTTAAGCTAACTTAAATCTACTGAGCTCAGATGCTAAACTAAGGGACGAGGCAATGCAGCAGCACAAAATAAGTAACACAAACAGCAATGACCAAAAAATTGGAAAATTGCAAAGCAAGCTACAGTAAATCTAAATTAACAGATAAAATGCAAAATTACAACTAATATGAGCCAATGAGCAGCAACAAAAAAAAAAAATCAGTTGTAAAACTGGCTTAACAGAGTAATGTAATGTGAAATTTAGTAGCACTATGCCTGGCAAACAGCAACAGCAAATGCAATAACTTATATCTAAACATGACATAGCTCAAGCAGAAAAAATAATACAGTAAAAAAAACAATGCAGATAAGGGAAATGTATATTCACATCTTAATATCTATGTAATTAAAGTGGTGCACCACAACAACTTATTGTAAAAGAAATATTACCATGTACTTGAAAAGAATATTATGTATGCAGTTACTAGTTCCTTCTTATTGTTCTTTCCTTTCCAAGTGCTCCTTTTTTAAAGAATGTGGATCATAAAATAATTATTTAATAGATCTGTTGACAGAAAGTGTTCACATTAGCAAATGCATTTTATTTTATAAAAGCAATGCTGCAACACAGCTGGAAACCAGATATCAAGTGAAATAAGCAATTACGCAAACCAAAGCATAAAAACATCATTCAATAGTCATGTGGCATTTCGTAAGTCAGTAGCTCTCAACTCTCATAGAAAGACACTTGTCATAATCAGGTGTGCAGATGTACGAATATTTCCCATCAATTCATAAGCATTTCAGCAATTAGCACAAAGTGCGAGTAATCATATGTTTTCAAGTAACGAGGGTGTCGCATTAGCGATGAAAGGCACACCCTAATGGCTTGTTCTCCAGGTGTTTTCCTGTGCTCTGAAAGGCACGCGCTAATGGCTTTTTCTCCAGGCGTCTGACACAGCTGGGTGCCCACGACGCATTATGTGTAGGTGGTCCGTTAACTTTCTTACGGAAATATTTACGACAGCAGTTTACGCTACAGAGACAGTCGCATATAAAAATATTTCACAGGTCAAGAATTTGCGTTACAAATCTGTAGAAACAAAATGCTATTGATATAACAGTGTCCAAAAAAAATTTTCGTCTGCATTGTAATACATTCACGAATATACACACACATTTCATAACTCTTAAAGTACGTTTCTTGGTTTCCAACATCCTTTTCATAAATCAGAGTCCCTAAACACTCATTATTCCTTACCTCATTATACATATACATATTCGTCGACACTTCTTCAATATTTCATCATGAGAAATACGTAGCATAATAAACATTCCTCAACAACATAATACACATCGTCGTCGTAATAATAACATCATAACACCTCAGTCAAATCTCAAAATCGTCGTAACTTCCTCCAATAATTTCTAAGCCTAAAAAAATTCTCTGCTCATGTCAAAAGTGTCAGCTGCCTCAAACGTACTTTAAAAATCATGATCTCATACCAAATACATCATTCAAAGCTCTCATAGTATCACAATGATTCCGAAAAAATATGAACAGTTTACAAAGTACAGACAAAATACAGTTTCATCAGTGTGAAGTTATCCAACTGTATAATTGCGTAAACATGTGTCACTGATGTAGTAAAATAAATGTTAGTCTCTCTCAGTTAAATAATCACATAGCTGTGTAATTTGTGTGTTAGAGAAATATGGTACCGATGTGTAAAGTTGTATAAGCAAATACCATATTAGCTAGGGTTCCTTGTGGTTGCCACACACATGGTACACAAAGTAAGCGTGTACCCCCCTGAGGATAAATGTAATTATACCCTCAGGTGTTACAAATTACAGCAATGGAATGAAATGTATCACGGAAAACTTTCTTTGTAATTAAAAAATCTTTGAAAATAAGTGTTTTAAGTATAAGATTAATCACTCAAATGAGTGTCCTGTAGCGCTAAATGCGCGTCTTGCTGTAAGATAATTCTGTGGAACTGTCGTAGTTATCGTCCTCTGTAAGCAAAGTTCTGCTAAAGTCAATGTACTTACCTCATGATACACAAAAGTGAAATGCTCTGCGTATAGATATCTTAGTTATTACGCTTATTGCCGTGATGAGGAAAGTACTGTACAGTAACGTATTGTTATGCCACGAAAAAGGCTGTCTCATTGTTGCTATACCACAAAAGTTACTACTAAAACATGTTTTTCTTCCTAGAAGAATTCAGAAAACTGTGCAGATATAAGACAGATACACTGCAAAAGCAACATTGTAAATTGTCACTCATTAGTAGCGTCGTGATAAAAATCGTGTAGCTGTCACATAAACTAATCTCTGTGTCATCTGGTATCTCTCAGAAAGTACTTTAAATCCGGAATGTATTTTCAAGTAAACCAAAATGTTGCATTAAAATCTCATTAGCAGTACTGGTAAATGTTCTAATCGTACAACTAACAAGCAAGAATGTACACACACAATTACACTGTGTCGTCTGTTCGCAATAACAATGCATTCGTAATTTCTGTTTAAATAATTTCTCTTGGTTCTTGGCTGGATATTGAACTTCAAACATTGTTGCATGGTAACAGTTTCTAAAGCATACTAGTAACGTGAAGTGAAACGTTTTATGGCAAAGACAAAGTTAAAAGGCAGATTATCTGTCAATAAATGGTTTAACATGAGAAATGTGGTGTAAACCTTTACTCTTCCTAGTACGCAGAGTTTCAACTTCAACGCAATTATCATGTGGTATACGTCGGATTCTGTAAGGTCCATTGTAAACTAGAAAGAATTTGTGACTCAAGTGTTTCTTCTTATGTGACAATGAATGAGCTTTAATGAGAACTTTCTGACCAATATACAACTTCTTTGCATTTGCTTTACCGTGTAGTTTTCTCCTTTTGTTTGCTGCAGATTTTATATTTTTAAGAGCCAAATCAATTATGTCTTTGTGTCGAAGTTTACGTGTATTCGGGAAAGGTACAAGCTCTCTGATTCTGTTCGGTGGTTCTTCATTCTTCAGTACAAGAGTAGGTGGTAAAGCAGTGGAGTCGTGAGGCATTTCATTCAGCACGTTTTGAAATAAGTGTAAATATCTGTCCCAATGCTGATGCTTTCTGTGACAATAAAGTCTGCAAAGCTTATTGATTTCTTTCATAATCCGTTCGCAGGGGTTACAATGTGGTGAGTACAATGAAATTAAAACTGGTTTGATTTTATGGTTGCGAAGCATACGTGACCAAACAGCAGATCTGAATTGCGGTCCGTTATCTGAAATGACTTTGCTAACGTGTCCAACTTCACGTAAGAAATTTTTAACAAAGGCGTTGGATACAGACCGTCCAGTGGCTTTACGTAACCGAGTGAAAGAAACAAATTTTGAAGTAAGTTCAACAGCGACTAGAACGTACGAAAATCCATTAGATGTTCTGACAAGCGGTCCCAAGAGATCAACAGCAGCAAATTCTTTTAATTTAGAAGGAATAATAGGAAACAACGGAGCACGATGTGAGACAGTAGATGGTTTCGCCTTTTGACAAAGTTTACAAATAGACAAGACTCTTCGAATTCTTTTTTCCATATTGTTAAAATAACAAGTCGTTCGAAGAATATGATAACATTTTCGTGGGCCAAAATGTGCGTAGCTGAAATGAATGTACCAAATGAGCTTATTAACAAAATCGTCTGGAATGCAAAGTACCCATAGCTTGTCATCAACAGTGCAGCGTTTGAAGAGTATGTTGTTTCTAACCAGGTAATAATGCCGAATCTGTGTGTGTGTCTTTTCATGCCATTTGCTCTTGATGTCCTTCCAAATCGGATCTTTATCTTGTTCATGAGCAATGTCCTTTAAAGATGTGGTGATGAAGTTTTCAAAGGCGACTTTCTGAATGTAAAGAATACTGAAATTTTTCTGGAGGTTGCCTTCTGTGGTACTTTTCTCAAGCCCAGCCGGTGCGCGTGACAGTGCGTCCGCAACAATGTTCTCCTTGCCGGGAATGTAGACTATTGTGAAGCGGAATTCTTGCAGAAACAATGCCCAACGTTTTAACCTGTCATGATTTAATTTTGAAGACATAAGAAATTGTAATGCACGATGATCACTGTATACTTTTACGTGCTTACCAGAAAGAAAGAAACGGAATTTGTTAAATGCCCAAACGATAGCTAAAGCTTCTAATTCAGTAACGGAATAATTTTTTTCAGATTTTGTTAGCACTCGGCTAGCAAAAGCAATGGTTTTCTGAATGGTAGTGTCATTTTCTATGGCTTCTTGAAATAAATGGGCACCAAGACCGACTTTAGAAGAATCCGTGCTAAGGCAGAAATCTTGTGACAGATCTGGATGAGCTAAGATTGGCGCGTGAAGTAACGCTTCTTTCAAATAATTGAATTCCAACTGTGCTTGTTCGTCCCAGTTCCAAATAGTATTTTTTCCAGTGAGAGAACAATGTTTTGGTGTAGCTAGAATTTGCATATTCAGAAAACGACGGTAAAAATTTACGAGACCTAGAAAACTGCGGACTTGTCTTTTTGTGGATGGCACTGGAATGGCTCTGATTGCTTCTAACTTTTCAGGATCCGGCTGAATGCCTTCAGAAGAAATAATATGTCCCAAAAACCTCACCTTTGACCTACCGAATTCAGACTTTTCCAAGTTAACTGTAATTCCAGATACTGCAAAAATATGTAACACGCTGTTGAGGATGCGATTGTGTTGTTCCCATGAGGCTTCTGCTATCAGAATATCGTCTACATATAAGGTGATGTGACGTTTTAAGAACTCAGGTAATATGGAATTTAGCCCGCGAATGAATGCTGCGAAGAAATGTTCAAACCAAAGGGAAGTTTCCGAAACTGATAACAAACGCCGAAACAAAGGAAAGCTGTGTATTTTCTACATTCTGGATGAAGTTCGATCTGATAAAAGCTGGATCTGAGATCAATGGAAGACAACACTTTTACACCATTAAAATTTTGAAGAAGTTCTTCCAACGTTTGCGGCCTGTCTGTTTCAGGAATAATGATCGTATTGATTTGTCTCGAATCTAAGACAAGCCTGATCGATCCATTTTTCTTCTCAACAACATGTAACGGATTGTTGTATGAGCTTACTGCAGGCTCAATAATGCCCTCGTCAAGCATAGATTGTATTTCTGTTCTAACACGGTCCCTATAATGCGCCGGAATTACGTATGGTCTAACACAAAATTTAGTATGCTCACGAACACGAAATTGGTATTGAAATCCCTTGATTGTTCCTGTTTTGTGAGTAAAAACTGTGGAATGTGCTTGTAAAATTTCAAAAAGGTCCTGCCTATCAGTGTCATTACAATTCTCAATTGCTTGAATTTTATTCTGAATTAACTCATTAATTTCAAATATGCCGTCGATGTCATCCCTGTCAGTACTTGCAGAGTGATTGTTAGTGTCAAGTTCCGTCGAAAATTCCGAACTGTTGTCTAACAGAAGGTAAAGCCGATTAATTTCCTCGTCATGGTTTGAGAGCCAATCTTCAAATTTCAAAGCTACTGACTTACCTTCTTTTTCTAAACTTATTTCAGCATCGTGAAAGCTTAAGATTGCTTTGTATTCATTTAAAAAGTCTACTCCCAGTATAATTTCCGTCGACAATAATGGAACAATAAGAAAGTTCATAGAGAAGCTGTGGCTTTGACAAAAGAATTCTAGGTTGGTTTGTTGGCGTACATCTACACTTTTTCCAAAGATTGCACCTTGCAATTTAATCTTACGTAACGGAAGTGTGGGGCAATCGTTCGATTTGTTGCATTTGCTAAAGGCTGTTTCACTGATTACTGAAATGGGACTGCCAGAGTCAAGTACTGCCGTAAATTTTACGTCATTTACTGTAATGTGAATCACAGGATATGCAATGTTGTTATGTTTTACGTCGTGTTCTTGGAGTAAGATGTCCCTAATGTCTTCCATTTTTACGTAATTACTAGCTACGGCAGCTGCGTCGTTAGTGTCATAAGAACGTTTTGTGGCTGCCAGCGGTGTGAGTCATTGCCTAATGTCTCTTTGTTGGCGAGCGTCGTTATTGGGATTTGGAGACCTAACTTCTACAAATTCACCATGACGAGAGGGCCCTGCCCTGTTTAAATCCCGCCAGTTCTGATGCAATTCAGGTCTGCCGTTACGATCACATCGTCTGTCGTCATGTCGATATTTCCTGTAGTTTCTTTCTTGTCGGTTAAGTGGTGGAGAATTTCTCCCTGAATCGTAACTGCGCGCTGGACCGTTGCGTCTAAAGTTATTCTGTCTCCCTTGATAATGATTGTTTTGGTTCCCATATTGTCTGTTTCTCTGATTGTCTCTGTGATAGTCATTACCACGGAGAGGTGATCTTTCCCTGTAGTTATTACTACTCTGCCAACGGTTGTCATACGGGTGGTGTCTGTTTTGGTCACGATATGTGTTGTGAGAATAGCCTTGTCGTGTCCAGTTATTACTTCTTTCATCGTGGAATTGTGACAGTTGTGACCTGTAATTGTTGTGCTCCTGTTTCCGCGTTCCCCGATTGTCAGTGTCAATTTCCAATTCTTGTAACAGACCCTGAAATGCTTCAATGTCATCTTTGCAACGTCCTGCTAAAATAATATGTCGTAAATGTTCAGGCAATTTGAGTAAGCAAATGCGGATGAGTTCTGAGGGGCTGTATGGGTTTGAAAGATATTGATTCTTGTGCAACATGTCTTCAAAATATTTCACAAGACTGGAGAATTCAGATTGTTCGAAATGTTTCATCATTATGATGCCATGTTTTACGCGGTCTTGTGTGGCTTGAGACCAATATGCTGAGAGGAAGGCATGATAAAATTCTCCTTCACTGTGACAATCGTGAATGACCGATCGCATTCTTACAGCTGGTTCATTCTCTAAATAGCCACACATAAATTCTAATCTGTGTTCTAATGACCAGTTGGGAGGAAAACAATGAGAGAAATGATGGAGCCATGCTTGTGGATGAATGTCGTTGCCAGAATTCTTAAATGTTTTGAATTTACGTGTAGTAATGAACAGCTTATAGTCAAAATCATCGTGTCGGCGAGTAGCATCTCGGTCATAGTTACGTCGTTTCGGCGGTTCCATCTCAAAATTCGGCGTACCTTGCCAACTTCTTTCACAATTTCCGAAGTGCCCTGTGTTGTTATTTTGTGTCTGTTCCGTATTTGTATGTCCCTCTTCCCGTATTGGGGCGCGAGTGTCCTCTGAAATACGTAATTCTTGTACTACTTGTGCCAACTGATCTTGCACTTCCCGGATTTCTCTTTTGTACTGTGTATTGATTTGATTTTGATTTTGTTTGAATTTTCTAATTTGTTCATACTCTTCTGTGTCAGTGAAGGCTACAGGTGTTGTGTCATTCAGATCATCATCTACCTTTGTAGATAAGTTAGTGAACTGATCTGAAAGTTCGGCTACTTTATCCGATAGTGAAATCATTTCCTCTGTATGTTTTTCTGAACCAAGTTTCAGAGTGTCCATTTGTGTTGCAATCGTGTCTACTGTGACCTTTAAGTTTTCCTGAGTTTTTGCAAGTTGCGTAACCGAATCGGTAGATGCAACTGAGTCAATTTTAGCTTGCAAGGTGTTGGTATTTTTCATGAAAAATAGTTTGCAGTTCTTTTATGGCTGCTTCATGATTCTGTAATGCATTTTCATGCCGCGAAAAAATAGGTTGGAAATGCTCACAAATTTGTGATTTTACGTCATTACAGACTTTTTGACATTTCGATTCAATGTTATGTAACTCACTAGTTAAATCTTCACGTGTTTGTTCAAGTGTGGTGTCTAACTTTTGAAGATTTTGTTCCATTGTGTCTAACTTTTTGAGATTTTGTTCCACTGTGTCTAACTTTTTGAGATTTTGTTCCACTGTGTCTAACTGTTGCTGTGTTTGTCTCTGGTGTTGTTCCATTGTGTCTAACTTTTCAAGCTTTTGCTGTGTTTGTCTCTGATTTTGTTCCATTTGTTGCATTAATTGCAATAATAATGTATTAGTGTCTGGAATCTGTTTCTCTACGCTTTTCGGCAGTGCATTTGCACCGACAACATTCACATTTTGACAAGCAGAAAATGTGTCTTGACTTATTTGAGAAAACGGTGATGACCCAAAACCTGAATCTACAGTATTTGCGAAATTGTGTCCTGTCATTTCGGATTCCTGAGGCGAGCTGTTGCCGACCGATCGATCGATAATGCTTCCCTCTTCACTAATTGTTTCACTGTCCACGCCATTGTTTGCCGCCCGCTCCATTTCCCTATGCACAATTACCAAATTACTACTTTGAACATCAGTTAATTCATTACTCGGTGGCGCTAACACACTGCTCTCATTTTCACTGTCATTTCTCAGTTTACTTTGGAGCCTAGTATTACGTTTTTCACACGCCATTATTGTCACAGTATTTCACACGACAACACAGAAAAACACAATTTGAAGAGCAAAAATAAGAGAACACATTAACATAGCACTGAAATTAATATCTAGTTAATTACAGCTGCGAAATACTTGGTGCAAATCTATATGCATGCCACAACAGTTTTACTCTACAACAATGAAAGGCTACAACTACAAAGGAGATTCTCTCTACAATTACGCGCTAGCAATAAACAAAAGCTACACTAAATACACAAACTACAAGAAAAATCAGAAGATTCCAGTGAGGTATCCTAGGCTAAGGGTCGACATATGAAACGTCCCCTTTGAACAATTCTTACAAGACTGTCCTTAAACTAACATACAATATTTTTAGCGCAACGCAATCTGACTTTCAAAATTCCCTACAAAAGAATGGCCCTGACTAACATTAAACTATACCTTTCACAAATCACTTACCTCACAAAAATCTTCGCTGCTCAAGCTACTGCAATACAGCGAGCGCCACTACTGCCAGCTAAATAAAAGATTCAAACTATGGAAGGCACTAACTACTGATAGGGATAGTTAGCAAATGAAAGATATTAATAGAGAACGAACAATGTATTTACCTTGATATCATCACAAGTCATAATATATATATCAGTTCATGACAAATTACAAATCTCCGCCATCTCTCTCCCCACATCCACCACTGCTGGCGGCTCACCTCCAACTGCGCAACGCTACGCACTGTTCACAGCCAGCTGCCTAACACTACAATGGCGAGTATTACAACAATGCAAAGCAGCCACAGACTGCACACAGCACAGCCAGTGATTTTCATATTGCGCGCTACGTAACGTTGCCAATAAGAAAACATAAACAGCCTACTTACATAGAGAAAACATAAACAGCCTACTTACATAGAGAAAACATAAACAGCCTACTTATAAAAATAGTTTTGGATTCCGATGCTTCACTTCAGGTTTACTGTATCCCTCTGACCTTCTTATTGACGATGAAACACAGAAATTGCATCGGAATTTAATACAAAAAGCACAATGCCGACTTAAGTACAAGAAAACTGACTTTTCTTACTGTCTATGTTTTGAACCATTCCTGTGACACTAGTCATAGATTCCGATGCTTCACTTCAGGTTTACTGTATCCCTCTGACCTTCTTATTGACGGTTAAACACAGAAATTGCATCGGATATAATACAATGGCACAATGCCGACTTAAGTACAAGACAACTGACTCTTCTTACTGTCTATGTTTTGAACCATTCCTGTTACACTAGTTATAGATTCCGATGCTTCTCTTCATTTTTACTGTATCACTCTGACCTTCTTATTGACGATGAAACGAAGAAGTTGCATCGGAATTAAATAGAAAAGGCACAATGCCGATTTAAGTACAAGAATACTGACACTTATAACTGTCTATGCTTTGACCCATTCCTGTGACACTAGTTATAGATTCCGATGCTTCACTTCAGGTTTACTGTATCCCTCTGACCTTCTTATTGACGGTTAAACACAGAAATTGCATCGGATATAATACAATGGCACAATGGGGACTTAAGTACAAGACAACTGGCTCTTCTAACTGTCTATGTTTGAACAATTCATGTGACACTAGTTATAGATTCCGATGCTTCACTTCAGGTTTACTGTATCCCTCTGATCTCCTTATTGACGATGAAACACAGAAATTGCATCGGAATTAAATACAAAAGGTAGAATGCCGACTTAAGTACAAGAAAACTGACTCTTCTTACTGTCTATGTTTGAACCATTCCTGTGACACTAGTTATATATCCGATGCTTCACTTCAGGTTTACTGTATCCCTCTGACCTTCTTATTGACGGTTAAACACAGAAATTGCATAGGATATAATACAATGGCACAATGCCGACTTTAGTACAAGACAACTGACTCTTCTTACTGTCTATGTTTTGAACCATTCCTGTTACACTAGTTATAGATTCCGATGCTTCTCTTCATTTTTACTGTATCACTCTGACCTTCTTATTGACGATGAAACGAAGAAGTTGCATCGGAATTAAATAGAAAAGGCACAATGCCGATTTAAGTACAAGAATACTGACACTTATAACTGTCTATGCTTTGACCCATTCCTGTGACACTAGTTATAGAATCCGATGCTTCACTTCAGGTTTACTGTATCCCTATGACCTTCGTATTGACGATGAAACACAGAAATTTCATCGGAATTAAATACAAAAGGCACAATACCGACTTAAGTACAAGAAAACTGACTCTTTTTACTGTCTATGTTTTGAACCATTCCTCTGACACTAGTTATAGATTCCGATGCTTCACTTAAGGTTTACTGTATCCCTCCGACCTTCTTATTGACGATGAAACACAGAAATTGCATCTGAATTAAATACAAACGGAAAAATGCCGACTTAAGTACAAGAAAACTGACTCTTCTTACTGTCTATGTTTTGAACCATTCCTGCGACACTAGTTATAGATTACGATGCTTCGCCTCAGGTTTACTGTATCCCTCTGACCTTCTTATTGACGATGATACACAGAAATTGCATCGGAGTTAAATACAAAAGGCACAATGCCGACATAAGTACAAGAAAACTGACTCTTCTTACTGTCTATGTATTTTTCCATTCCTGTGGCTCTAGTTATAGATTCCGAAGCATCGCTTCAGGTTTACTGTAACCCTCTGACCTTCTTATTGACGATGAAACACAGAAATATCATCGGAATTAAATAAAAAAGGCACAATGCCGACTTAAGTACAAGAAAACGGACTCTTCTTACTGTCTAAGATTTGAATAATTCCTGTGACACTAATTATAGATTCCGAAGCTTGACGCAGCTTTACTGTATCGCTCTGACCTTCTTATTCACGATGATACACAGAAATCGCTTCGGAATTAAATACAAATGGCACAATGCCAACTTAAGTACAAGATTACTGACTCTTCTTACAGTCTATGTTTTGATCCATTCCTGTGAAACTAGTTATAGATTCCGATGCTTCACTTCAGGTTTACTGTATCCCTCTGACCTTCGTATTGACGATGAAACACAGAAATAGCATCGGAATTAAATACAAAATGCACAATGCCGACTTCAGTACAAGAAAACTGACTCTTCTTACTGTCTATGTTTTGAACCATTCCTGTGACACTAGCTATAGATTCCAATGCTTCACTTCAGGTTTACTGTATCCCTCTGACCTTCTTATTGACGATGAAACACAGAAATTGCATCGGAATTCAGTACAAGAGGCACAATGCCGACTTAAGTACAAGAAAACTGACTCTTCTTACTGTCTATGTTTTGAACCATTCCTGTGACTCTAGTTATAGATTCCGATGCTTCACTTCAGGTTTACTTTATCCCTCTGACCTTCTCATTGACGATGAAACACAGATATTGCATCGGAATTAAATACAAAAGGCACAATGCCGACTTAAGTACAAGAAAACTGACCCTTCTTACTGTCTATGTTTTGAACCATTCCTGTGACACTAGTTATAGATCTCGATGCTTCACTTCAGGTTTACTGTATAACTCTGACGTTCTTATTGACGATGAAACACAGAAATTGCATCGGAATTAAATACAAAAAGCACAATGCCGACTTAAGTACAAGAAAACTGACTTTTCTTACTGTCTATGTTTTGAACCATTCCTGTGACACTAGTCATAGATTCCGATGCTTCACTTCAGGTTTACTGTATCCCTCTGACCTTCTTATTGACGGTTAAACACAGAAATTGCATCGGATATAATACAATGGCACAATGCCGACTTAAGTACAAGACAACTGACTCTTCTTACTGTCTATGTTTTGAACCATTCCTGTTACACTAGTTATAGATTCCGATGCTTCTCTTCATTTTTACTGTATCACTCTGACCTTCTTATTGACGATGAAACGAAGAAGTTGCATCGGAATTAAATAGAAAAGGCACAATGCCGATTTAAGTACAAGAATACTGACACTTATAACTGTCTATGCTTTGACCCATTCCTGTGACACTAGTTATAGATTCCGATGCTTCACTTCAGGTTTACTGTATCCCTCTGACCTTCTTATTGACGGTTAAACACAGAAATTGCATCGGATATAATACAATGGCACAATGCCGATTTAAGTACAAGACAGCTGACTCTTCTTACTGTCTATGTTTTGAACCATTCCTAATACACTAGTTATAGATTCCGATGCTTCTCTTCATTTTTACTGTATCACTCTGACCTTCTTATTGACGATGAAACGAAGAGGTTGCATCGGAATTAAATACAAAAGGCACAATACCGACTTAAGTACAAGAAAACTGACTCTTTTTACTGTCTATGTTTTGAACCATTCCTCTGACACTAGTTATAGATTCCGATGCTGCACTTAAGGTTTACTGTATCCCTCCGACCTTCTTATTGACGATGAAACACAGAAATTGCATCTGAATTAAATACAAACGGAAAAATGCCGACCTAAGTACAAGAAAAATGACTCTTCTTACTGTCTATGCTTTGAACCATTCCTGCGACACTAGTGATACATTACGATGCTTCACCTCAGGTTTACTGTGTCCCTCTGACCTTCTTGTTGACGATGATACACAGAAATTGCATCGGAGTTAAATACAAAAGGCACAATGCCGACTTACGTACAAGAAAACTGACTCTTCTTACCGTCTATGTTTTGAACCATTCCTGTGGCTCTAGTTATAGATTCCGAAGCATCGCTTCAGGTTTACTGAAACCCTCTGACCTTCTTATTGACGATGAAACACAGAAATATCATCGGAATTAAATAAAAAAGGCAAAATGCCGACTTAAGTACAAGAAAACGGACTCTTCTTACTGTCTAAGATTTGAACAATTCCTGTGACACTAATTATAGATTCCGAAGCTTGACGCAGCTTTACTGTATCCCTCTGACCTTCTTATTCACGATGAAACACAGAAATCGCTTCGGAATTAAATACAAATGGCACAATGCCGACTTAAGTACAAGATAACTGACTCTTCTTACAGTCTATGATTTGAACCATTCCTGTGACACTTGTTATAGATTCCGATGCTTCACTTCAGGTTTACTGTATCCCTCTGACCTTCGTATTGACGATGAAACACAGAAATTGCATCGGAATTAAATACAAAAGGCACAATGCCGACTTCAGTACAAGAAAACTGACTCTTCTTACTGTCTATGTTTTGAACCATTCATGTGACACTAGCTACAGATTCCGGTGCTTCCTTTCAGGTTTACTGTATCCCTCTGACCTTCTTATTGACGATGAAACACAGACATTGCATCGGAATTCAGTACAAGAGGCACAATGCCGACTTAAATACAAGAAAACTGAGTCTTCTTACTGTCTATGTTTTGAATAATTCCTGTGACTCTAGTTATAGATTCCGATGCTTCACTTCAGGTTTACTTTATCCCTCTGACCTTCTCATTGACGATGAAACACAGATATTGCATCGGAATTAAATACAAAAGGCACAATGCCGACTTAAGTACAAGAAAACTGACTCTTTTTACTGTCTATGTTTTGAACCATTCCTGTGACACTAGTTATAGATCTCGATGCTTCACTTCAGGTTTACTGTATAACTCTGACGTTCTTATTGACGATGAAACACAGAAATTGCATCGGAATTAAATACAAAAGGCACAATGCCGACTTAAGTACAAGAAAACTGACTCTTCTTACTGTCTATGCTTTGTACCATTCCTGTGACACTTGTTATAGATTCCGACGCTTCACTTCAGGTTTACTGTATGCCTCTGACCTTCTTATTGACGATGAAACACAGAAATTGCATCCAAATTAAATACAAAAGGCACAATGCCGACTTAAGTACAAGAAAACTGACTCATCTTACTGTCTATGTTTTGAACCATTCCTGTGACACTAGTTATAGATTCCGATGCTTCACATCAGGTTTACTGTATCCCTCTGACCTTCGCATTGACGTGACACACAGAAATTGCTCCGGAATTAAATACAAAAGGTACAATGCCGACCTAAGTACAAGAAAACTGACTCTTCTTACTGTCTATGCTTTGGACCATTCATGTGATTCTCGTTATAGATTCCGATGCTTTACTTCAGGTTTACTGTATCCCTCTGACCTTCTTATTCACGATGAAAGACAGAAATCGCTTCGGAATTAAATACAAAAGGCACAATGCCGATTTAAGTACAAGATAACTGACTCTTCTTACTGCCTACGCTTTGAACCATTCCTGTGACACTAGCTATAGATTCCGATGCTTCACTTCAGGTTTACTGTATCCCTCTGACCTTCTTATTGACGATGAAACACAGAAATTGCATCTGAATTCAGTACAAGAGGCACAATGCCGACTTAAGTACAAGAAAACTGACTCTTCTTACTGTCTATGTTTTTAACCATTCCTGTGACTCTAGTTATAGATTCCGATGCTTCACTTCGGGTTTACTTTATCCCTCTGACCTTCTCATTGACGATGAAACACAGATATTGCATCGGAATTAAATACAAAAGGCACAATGCCGACTTAAGTACAAGAAAACTGACTCTTCTTACTGTCTATGTTCTGAACCATTCCTGTGGCACTAGTTATAGATGTCGATGCTTCACTTCAGGTTTTCTGTATCCCTCTGACATTCTTATTGACGATGAAACATAGAAATTGAAGCGGAATTAAATAGAATAATCTCAATGCCGACTTAAGTACAAGAAAACTGACGCTTCTTACTGTCTATGTTTTGAACCATTCCTGTGACACTAGTTATAGGCTCCGATGCTTCACTTCAGGTTTATTGTATTTCTCTGTCCTTATTGACGATGAAACACTGAAATTGCATCGGAATTAAATACAAAAGGCACAATGCCAACTTAAGTACAAAAAAACTGACTCTTCTTACTGGCTATGTTTTGAACCATTCCTGTGACACTAGTTATAGATTCCAATGCTTCACTTCAGGTTTACTGTATCCCTCTGACCTACTTATTGAAGATGAAACACAGAAATTGCTTCGGAATTAAATACAAAAGGCACAATGCCGACTTAAGTACAAGAAAACTGACTCTTCTTACTGTCTAAGTTTTGAACCATTCCTGTGACACTAGTTATAGATTCCAATGCTTCACTTCAGGTTTACTGTATCCCTCAACTTTCTTATTGTTGACGAAACACAGAAATTGCATCGGAATTAAATACAAAAGGCAGAATTCCGACTTAAGTACAGGAAAACTGACTCTTCTTACTCTCTATGTTTTGAACCATTCCTGTGACACTAGTTATAGATTCCGATGCTTCACTTCAGCTTTACTGTATCCCTCTGACATTCTTATTGACGATGAAACACAGAAATTGCATCGGAATCAAATACCAAAGGCACAATGTCGACTTATGTACAAGAAAACTGACTCTTCTAACTGTCTATGTTTGAACCATTCATGTGACACTAGTTATAGATTCCGATGCTTCACTTCGGGTTTACTGTATCCCTCTGATCTTCTTGTTGACGATGAAACACAGAAATTGCATCGGAATTAAATACAAAAGGTAGAATGCCGACTTATGTACAAGAAAACTGACTCTTCTTACTGTCTAAGTTTGATCCATTCCTCTGACACTAGTTAAAGGTTCCGATGCTTCACTTCAGGTTTACTGTATCCCTCTGACCTTCTTATTGACGATGAAACACAGAAATTGCATCGGAATGAATTACAAAAGGCACAATGCCTACTTAAGTACAAGAAAACTGACTCTTCTTACTGTCTATGATTTGAATCATTCCTGTGACACTAGTTATAGATTCCGATGCTTCACTTCAGGTTTACTGTATCCCTCTGACCTTCGTATTGCCGATGAAACAGAGAAATTGCATCGGAATTAAATACAAAAGGCACAATGCCGACTTAAGTACAAGAATACTCACTCTTCTTACTGTCTATGTTTGAACCATTCCTGTGACACTAGTTTCAGATTCCGATGCTTCACTTCAGGTTTACTGTATCCCTCTGACCTTCTTATTGACGATGAATCACAGAAATTGCATCGGAATTAAATACAAAAGGCATAATGCCGACTTAAGTACAAGAAAACTGACTCTACTTACTCTCTATGTTTTGAACCATTCCTGTGACACTAGTTATAGATTCAGATGCTTCTCTTCATTTTTACTGTATCACTCTGACCTTCTTATTGACGATGAAACAAAGAAATTGCATCGGAATTAGATAGAAAAGGCACAATGCCGATTTAAGTACAAGAATACTGACACTTATAACTGTCTATGTTTTGAACCATTCCTGTGACACTAGTTATAGATTCCGATGCTTCGCTTCAGGTTTACTGTATCCCTCTGACCTTCTTATTGACGATGAAACACTGAAATTGCATCGGAATCAAATACAAAAGGCACAATGTCGACTTATGTACAAGAAAACTGACTCTTCTAACTGTCTATGTTTGAACCATTCATGTGACACTAGTTATACATTCCGATGCTTCACTTCAGGTTTACTGTATCCCTCTGATCTTCTTATTGACGATGAAACACAGAAATTGCATCGGAATTGAATACAAAAGGTAGAATGCCGACTTAAGTACAAGAAAACTGACTCTTCTTACTGTCTATGTTTGAACCATTCCTCTGACACTAGTTATACATTCCGATGCTTCACTTCAGGTTTACTGTAACCCTCTGACCTTCTTATTGACGATGAAACACAGAAATTGCATCGGAATTAAATACAAAATGCACAATGCCGACTTAAGTACAAGAAAACTGACTCCTCTTAATGTCTATGTTTGAACCATTCCTGTGACACTAGCTATAGATTCCGATGCTTCACTTCAGGTTTACTGTTTCCCTCTGACCTTCTTATTGACGATGAAACACAGAAATTGCATCGGAATTAAATACAAAAGGCACAATGCCGACTTAAGTACAAGAATACTGACTCTTCTTACTGTCTATGTTGGAACCATTCCTGTGACACTAGTTATAGATTCCGATGCATCACTGCAGGTTTACTGTATCCCTCTGACCTTCTTATTGACGATGAAACACAGATCTTGCATTGGAATTAAATACAAAAGGCACAACGCTAACTTAAGTACAAGAAAACTGACTCTTCTTACTGTCTATGATTTGAACCATTCCTGTGACACTAGTAATAGATTCGGATGCTTCACTTCTGGTTTACTGTATCCCTCAGACCTTCTTATTGACGATGAAACACAGAAATTGCATCGGAATTAAATACAAATGGCACAATGCCGGCTTAAGTACAAGAAAACTGACTCTTCTTACTGTCTATGTTTTGAATCATTCCTGTGACACTAGTTATAGATTCCGATGCTTCACTTCAGGTTTACTGTATCCCTCTGACCTTTTTATTGTTGATGAAACTTGCAAATTGCATCGGAATTAAATACAAAAGGCACAATGTCAAATTAAGTACAAGAGTGCTGACTCTACTTACTGTCTATGTTTTGAACCATTCCTGTGACACTAGTTGTAGATTCCGATGATTCACTACACGTTTACTGTATCCCTCTGACCTTCTTATTGACGATGAAACACAGAAATTGCATCGAAATTAAATACAAAAGGCACAATGCTGACTTAAGTACAAGAAAACTGACTCTTCTTACTGTCTATGTTTGAACCATTCCTATGACACTAGTTATGGATTCCGATGCTTCACTTCGGGTTTACTGTATCCCTCTGACCTTCTTATTGACGATGAAACACAGAAATTGCATCGGAATTAAATACAAAAGGTAGAATGCCGACTTAAGTACAAGAAAACTGACTCTTCTTACTGTCTAAGTTTGATCCATTCCTCTGACACTGGTTATAGATTCCGATGCTTCACTTCAGGTTTACTGTATCCCTCTGACCTTCTTATTGACGATGAAACACAGAAATTGCATCGGAATGAAATACAAAAGGCACAATGCCGACTTAAGTACAAGAAAACTGGCTCTTCTTACTGTCTATGATTTGAATCATTCCTGTGACACTAGTTATAGATTCCGATGCTTCACTTCAGGTTTACTGTATCCCTCTGACCTTCGTATTGCCGATGAAACAGAGAAATTGCATCGGCATTAAATACAAAAGGCACAATGCCGACTTAAGTACAAGAATACTCACTCTTCTTACTGTCTATGTTTGAACCATTCCTGTGACACTTGTTACAGATTCCGATGCTTCACTTCAGGTTTACTGTATCCCTCTGACCTTCTTATGGACGATGAAACACAGAAATTGCATCGAAATTAAATACAAAAACCACAATGCCGACTTAAATACAAGAAAACTGACTCTTCTTACTGTCTATGTTTTGAACCATTCCTGTGACACTAGTCATAGATTCCGATGCTTCACTTCAGGTTTACTGTAACCCTCTGACCTTCTTATTGACGGTTTAACACAGAAATTGCATCGGATATAGTACAATGGCACAATGCCGACTTAAGTACAAGACAACTGACTCTTCTTACTGTCTATGTTTTGAACCATTCCTGTTACACTAGTTATAGATTCTGATGCTTCTCTCCATTTTTACTGTCTCACTCTGACCTTCTTATTGACGATGAAGCAAAGAAATTGCATCGGAAATAAATAGAAAAGGCACAATGCCGATTTAAGTACAAGAATACTGATACTTATAACTGTCTATGCTTTGAACCATTCCTGTGACACTAGTTATAGATTCCGATGCTTCACTTCAGGTTTACTGTATCCCTCTGACCTTCTTATTGACGATGAAACACAGATCTTGCATCGGAATTAAATACAAAAGGCACAACGCCCACTTAAGTACAAGAAAACTGACTCTTCTTACTGTGTATGATTTGAACCATTCCTGTGACACTAGTTATAGATTCCGATGCTTCACTTCAGGTTAACTGTATCCCTCTGACCTTCTTATAGACGATGAAACACAGAAATTGCATTGGAATTAAATACAAAAGGCACAATCCCGACTTAAGTACAAGAAAACTGACTCTTCTTACTGTCTATGATTTGAACCATTCCTGTGACACCAGTTATAGATTCCGATGCTTCACTTCAGGTTTACTGTATCCCTCTGACCTTCTTATTGACGATGAAACACAGAAATTGCATCGGAATTAAATACAAAAGGCACAATGCCGACTTAAGTACAAGAATACTGACTCTTCCTGCTGTCTATGTTGGAACCATTCCTGTGACACTAGTTATAGATTCCGATGCTTCACTTCAGGTTTACTGTATCACTCTGACCTTCTTATTGACGATGAAACGAAGAAGTTGCATCGGAATTAAATAGAAAAGGCACAATGCCGATTTAAGTACAAGAATACTGACACTTATAACTGTCTATGCTTTGACCCATTCCTGTGACACTAGTTATAGATTCCGATGCTTCACTTCAGGTTTACTGTATCCCTCTGACCTTCTTATTGACGGTTAAACACAGAAATTGCATCGGATATAATACAATGGCACAATGCCGATTTAAGTACAAGACAGCTGACTCTTCTTACTGTCTATGTTTTGAACCATTCCTAATACACTAGTTATAGATTCCGATGCTTCTCTTCATTTTTACTGTATCACTCTGACCTTCTTATTGACGATGAAACGAAGAGGTTGCATCGGAATTAAATACAAAAGGCACAATACCGACTTAAGTACAAGAAAACTGACTCTTTTTACTGTCTATGTTTTGAACCATTCCTCTGACACTAGTTATAGATTCCGATGCTGCACTTAAGGTTTACTGTATCCCTCCGACCTTCTTATTGACGATGAAACACAGAAATTGCATCTGAATTAAATACAAACGGAAAAATGCCGACCTAAGTACAAGAAAAATGACTCTTCTTACTGTCTATGCTTTGAACCATTCCTGCGACACTAGTGATACATTACGATGCTTCACCTCAGGTTTACTGTGTCCCTCTGACCTTCTTGTTGACGATGATACACAGAAATTGCATCGGAGTTAAATACAAAAGGCACAATGCCGACTTACGTACAAGAAAACTGACTCTTCTTACCGTCTATGTTTTGAACCATTCCTGTGGCTCTAGTTATAGATTCCGAAGCATCGCTTCAGGTTTACTGAAACCCTCTGACCTTCTTATTGACGATGAAACACAGAAATATCATCGGAATTAAATAAAAAAGGCAAAATGCCGACTTAAGTACAAGAAAACGGACTCTTCTTACTGTCTAAGATTTGAACAATTCCTGTGACACTAATTATAGATTCCGAAGCTTGACGCAGCTTTACTGTATCCCTCTGACCTTCTTATTCACGATGAAACACAGAAATCGCTTCGGAATTAAATACAAATGGCACAATGCCGACTTAAGTACAAGATAACTGACTCTTCTTACAGTCTATGATTTGAACCATTCCTGTGACACTTGTTATAGATTCCGATGCTTCACTTCAGGTTTACTGTATCCCTCTGACCTTCGTATTGACGATGAAACACAGAAATTGCATCGGAATTAAATACAAAAGGCACAATGCCGACTTCAGTACAAGAAAACTGACTCTTCTTACTGTCTATGTTTTGAACCATTCATGTGACACTAGCTACAGATTCCGGTGCTTCCTTTCAGGTTTACTGTATCCCTCTGACCTTCTTATTGACGATGAAACACAGACATTGCATCGGAATTCAGTACAAGAGGCACAATGCCGACTTAAATACAAGAAAACTGAGTCTTCTTACTGTCTATGTTTTGAATAATTCCTGTGACTCTAGTTATAGATTCCGATGCTTCACTTCAGGTTTACTTTATCCCTCTGACCTTCTCATTGACGATGAAACACAGATATTGCATCGGAATTAAATACAAAAGGCACAATGCCGACTTAAGTACAAGAAAACTGACTCTTTTTACTGTCTATGTTTTGAACCATTCCTGTGACACTAGTTATAGATCTCGATGCTTCACTTCAGGTTTACTGTATAACTCTGACGTTCTTATTGACGATGAAACACAGAAATTGCATCGGAATTAAATACAAAAGGCACAATGCCGACTTAAGTACAAGAAAACTGACTCTTCTTACTGTCTATGCTTTGTACCATTCCTGTGACACTTGTTATAGATTCCGACGCTTCACTTCAGGTTTACTGTATGCCTCTGACCTTCTTATTGACGATGAAACACAGAAATTGCATCCAAATTAAATACAAAAGGCACAATGCCGACTTAAGTACAAGAAAACTGACTCATCTTACTGTCTATGTTTTGAACCATTCCTGTGACACTAGTTATAGATTCCGATGCTTCACATCAGGTTTACTGTATCCCTCTGACCTTCGCATTGACGTGACACACAGAAATTGCTCCGGAATTAAATACAAAAGGTACAATGCCGACCTAAGTACAAGAAAACTGACTCTTCTTACTGTCTATGCTTTGGACCATTCATGTGATTCTCGTTATAGATTCCGATGCTTTACTTCAGGTTTACTGTATCCCTCTGACCTTCTTATTCACGATGAAAGACAGAAATCGCTTCGGAATTAAATACAAAAGGCACAATGCCGATTTAAGTACAAGATAACTGACTCTTCTTACTGCCTACGCTTTGAACCATTCCTGTGACACTAGCTATAGATTCCGATGCTTCACTTCAGGTTTACTGTATCCCTCTGACCTTCTTATTGACGATGAAACACAGAAATTGCATCTGAATTCAGTACAAGAGGCACAATGCCGACTTAAGTACAAGAAAACTGACTCTTCTTACTGTCTATGTTTTTAACCATTCCTGTGACTCTAGTTATAGATTCCGATGCTTCACTTCGGGTTTACTTTATCCCTCTGACCTTCTCATTGACGATGAAACACAGATATTGCATCGGAATTAAATACAAAAGGCACAATGCCGACTTAAGTACAAGAAAACTGACTCTTCTTACTGTCTATGTTCTGAACCATTCCTGTGGCACTAGTTATAGATGTCGATGCTTCACTTCAGGTTTTCTGTATCCCTCTGACATTCTTATTGACGATGAAACATAGAAATTGAAGCGGAATTAAATAGAATAATCTCAATGCCGACTTAAGTACAAGAAAACTGACGCTTCTTACTGTCTATGTTTTGAACCATTCCTGTGACACTAGTTATAGGCTCCGATGCTTCACTTCAGGTTTATTGTATTTCTCTGTCCTTATTGACGATGAAACACTGAAATTGCATCGGAATTAAATACAAAAGGCACAATGCCAACTTAAGTACAAAAAAACTGACTCTTCTTACTGGCTATGTTTTGAACCATTCCTGTGACACTAGTTATAGATTCCAATGCTTCACTTCAGGTTTACTGTATCCCTCTGACCTACTTATTGAAGATGAAACACAGAAATTGCTTCGGAATTAAATACAAAAGGCACAATGCCGACTTAAGTACAAGAAAACTGACTCTTCTTACTGTCTAAGTTTTGAACCATTCCTGTGACACTAGTTATAGATTCCAATGCTTCACTTCAGGTTTACTGTATCCCTCAACTTTCTTATTGTTGACGAAACACAGAAATTGCATCGGAATTAAATACAAAAGGCAGAATTCCGACTTAAGTACAGGAAAACTGACTCTTCTTACTCTCTATGTTTTGAACCATTCCTGTGACACTAGTTATAGATTCCGATGCTTCACTTCAGCTTTACTGTATCCCTCTGACATTCTTATTGACGATGAAACACAGAAATTGCATCGGAATCAAATACCAAAGGCACAATGTCGACTTATGTACAAGAAAACTGACTCTTCTAACTGTCTATGTTTGAACCATTCATGTGACACTAGTTATAGATTCCGATGCTTCACTTCGGGTTTACTGTATCCCTCTGATCTTCTTGTTGACGATGAAACACAGAAATTGCATCGGAATTAAATACAAAAGGTAGAATGCCGACTTATGTACAAGAAAACTGACTCTTCTTACTGTCTAAGTTTGATCCATTCCTCTGACACTAGTTAAAGGTTCCGATGCTTCACTTCAGGTTTACTGTATCCCTCTGACCTTCTTATTGACGATGAAACACAGAAATTGCATCGGAATGAATTACAAAAGGCACAATGCCTACTTAAGTACAAGAAAACTGACTCTTCTTACTGTCTATGATTTGAATCATTCCTGTGACACTAGTTATAGATTCCGATGCTTCACTTCAGGTTTACTGTATCCCTCTGACCTTCGTATTGCCGATGAAACAGAGAAATTGCATCGGAATTAAATACAAAAGGCACAATGCCGACTTAAGTACAAGAATACTCACTCTTCTTACTGTCTATGTTTGAACCATTCCTGTGACACTAGTTTCAGATTCCGATGCTTCACTTCAGGTTTACTGTATCCCTCTGACCTTCTTATTGACGATGAATCACAGAAATTGCATCGGAATTAAATACAAAAGGCATAATGCCGACTTAAGTACAAGAAAACTGACTCTACTTACTCTCTATGTTTTGAACCATTCCTGTGACACTAGTTATAGATTCAGATGCTTCTCTTCATTTTTACTGTATCACTCTGACCTTCTTATTGACGATGAAACAAAGAAATTGCATCGGAATTAGATAGAAAAGGCACAATGCCGATTTAAGTACAAGAATACTGACACTTATAACTGTCTATGTTTTGAACCATTCCTGTGACACTAGTTATAGATTCCGATGCTTCGCTTCAGGTTTACTGTATCCCTCTGACCTTCTTATTGACGATGAAACACTGAAATTGCATCGGAATCAAATACAAAAGGCACAATGTCGACTTATGTACAAGAAAACTGACTCTTCTAACTGTCTATGTTTGAACCATTCATGTGACACTAGTTATACATTCCGATGCTTCACTTCAGGTTTACTGTATCCCTCTGATCTTCTTATTGACGATGAAACACAGAAATTGCATCGGAATTGAATACAAAAGGTAGAATGCCGACTTAAGTACAAGAAAACTGACTCTTCTTACTGTCTATGTTTGAACCATTCCTCTGACACTAGTTATACATTCCGATGCTTCACTTCAGGTTTACTGTAACCCTCTGACCTTCTTATTGACGATGAAACACAGAAATTGCATCGGAATTAAATACAAAATGCACAATGCCGACTTAAGTACAAGAAAACTGACTCCTCTTAATGTCTATGTTTGAACCATTCCTGTGACACTAGCTATAGATTCCGATGCTTCACTTCAGGTTTACTGTTTCCCTCTGACCTTCTTATTGACGATGAAACACAGAAATTGCATCGGAATTAAATACAAAAGGCACAATGCCGACTTAAGTACAAGAATACTGACTCTTCTTACTGTCTATGTTGGAACCATTCCTGTGACACTAGTTATAGATTCCGATGCATCACTGCAGGTTTACTGTATCCCTCTGACCTTCTTATTGACGATGAAACACAGATCTTGCATTGGAATTAAATACAAAAGGCACAACGCTAACTTAAGTACAAGAAAACTGACTCTTCTTACTGTCTATGATTTGAACCATTCCTGTGACACTAGTAATAGATTCGGATGCTTCACTTCTGGTTTACTGTATCCCTCAGACCTTCTTATTGACGATGAAACACAGAAATTGCATCGGAATTAAATACAAATGGCACAATGCCGGCTTAAGTACAAGAAAACTGACTCTTCTTACTGTCTATGTTTTGAATCATTCCTGTGACACTAGTTATAGATTCCGATGCTTCACTTCAGGTTTACTGTATCCCTCTGACCTTTTTATTGTTGATGAAACTTGCAAATTGCATCGGAATTAAATACAAAAGGCACAATGTCAAATTAAGTACAAGAGTGCTGACTCTACTTACTGTCTATGTTTTGAACCATTCCTGTGACACTAGTTGTAGATTCCGATGATTCACTACACGTTTACTGTATCCCTCTGACCTTCTTATTGACGATGAAACACAGAAATTGCATCGAAATTAAATACAAAAGGCACAATGCTGACTTAAGTACAAGAAAACTGACTCTTCTTACTGTCTATGTTTGAACCATTCCTATGACACTAGTTATGGATTCCGATGCTTCACTTCGGGTTTACTGTATCCCTCTGACCTTCTTATTGACGATGAAACACAGAAATTGCATCGGAATTAAATACAAAAGGTAGAATGCCGACTTAAGTACAAGAAAACTGACTCTTCTTACTGTCTAAGTTTGATCCATTCCTCTGACACTGGTTATAGATTCCGATGCTTCACTTCAGGTTTACTGTATCCCTCTGACCTTCTTATTGACGATGAAACACAGAAATTGCATCGGAATGAAATACAAAAGGCACAATGCCGACTTAAGTACAAGAAAACTGGCTCTTCTTACTGTCTATGATTTGAATCATTCCTGTGACACTAGTTATAGATTCCGATGCTTCACTTCAGGTTTACTGTATCCCTCTGACCTTCGTATTGCCGATGAAACAGAGAAATTGCATCGGCATTAAATACAAAAGGCACAATGCCGACTTAAGTACAAGAATACTCACTCTTCTTACTGTCTATGTTTGAACCATTCCTGTGACACTTGTTACAGATTCCGATGCTTCACTTCAGGTTTACTGTATCCCTCTGACCTTCTTATGGACGATGAAACACAGAAATTGCATCGAAATTAAATACAAAAACCACAATGCCGACTTAAATACAAGAAAACTGACTCTTCTTACTGTCTATGTTTTGAACCATTCCTGTGACACTAGTCATAGATTCCGATGCTTCACTTCAGGTTTACTGTAACCCTCTGACCTTCTTATTGACGGTTTAACACAGAAATTGCATCGGATATAATACAATGGCACAATGCCGACTTAAGTACAAGACAACTGACTCTTCTTACTGTCTATGTTTTGAACCATTCCTGTTACACTAGTTATAGATTCTGATGCTTCTCTCCATTTTTACTGTCTCACTCTGACCTTCTTATTGACGATGAAGCAAAGAAATTGCATCGGAAATAAATAGAAAAGGCACAATGCCGATTTAAGTACAAGAATACTGATACTTATAACTGTCTATGCTTTGAACCATTCCTGTGACACTAGTTATAGATTCCGATGCTTCACTTCAGGTTTACTGTATCCCTCTGACCTTCTTATTGACGATGAAACACAGATCTTGCATCGGAATTAAATACAAAAGGCACAACGCCCACTTAAGTACAAGAAAACTGACTCTTCTTACAGTGTATGATTTGAACCATTCCTGTGACACTAGTTATAGATTCCGATGCTTCACTTCAGGTTAACTGTATCCCTCTGACCTTCTTATAGACGATGAAACACAGAAATTGCATTGGAATTAAATACAAAAGGCACAATGCCGACTTAAGTACAAGAAAACTGACTCTTCTTACTGTCTATGATTTGAACCATTCCTGTGACACCAGTTATAGATTCCGATGCTTCACTTCAGGTTTACTGTATCCCTCTGACCTTCTTATTGACGATGAAACACAGAAATTGCATCGGAATTAAATACAAAAGGCACAATGCCGACTTAAGTACAAGAATACTGACTCTTCCTGCTGTCTATGTTGGAACCATTCCTGTGACACTAGTTATAGATTCCGATGCATCACTTCAGGTTTACTGTATCCCTCTGACCTTCTTATTGACGATGAAACAAAGATCTTGCATCGGAATTAAATACAAAAGGCACAACGCCCACTTAAGTACAAGAAAACTCACTCCTCTTACTGTCAATGATTTGAACCATTCCTGTGACACTAGTAGTAGATTCCGATGCTTCACTTCAGGTTTACTGTATCCCTCAAACCTTCTTATTGACGATGAAACACAGAAATTGCATCGGAATTAAATACAAATGGCACAATGCCGACTTAAGTACAAGAAAACTGACTCTTCTTACTGTCTATGTTTTGATCCATTCCTGTGACACTAGTTATAGATTCCGATGCTTCACTTCAGGTTTACTGTATCCCTCTGACCTTTTTATTGTTGATGAAACTTTCAAATTCCATCGGAATTAAATACAAAAGGCACAATGTCAAATTAAGTACAAGAGTGCTGACTTTACATACTGTCTATGTTTTGAACCATTCCTGTGAAACTAGTTGTAGATTCCGATGATTCACTACACGATTACTGTATCAATCTGACCTTCTTATTGACGATGAAACACAGAAATTGCATCGAAATTAAATACAAAAGGCACAATGCTGACTTAAGTACAAGAAAACTGACTCTTCTTACTGTCTATGTTCGAACCATTCCTATGACACTAGTTATGGATTCCGATGCTTCACTTCAGGTTTACTGTATCCCTCTGACCTTCTTATTGACGCTGAAACACAGAAATTGCATCGGAATTAAATACAAAAAGCACAATGCCGACTTAAGTACAAGAAAACTGACTCTTCTTACTGTCTATGTTTTGAACCATTCCTGTGACACTAGTCATAGATTCCGATGCTTCACTTCAGGTTTACTGTATCCCTCTGACCTTCTTATTGACGGTTTAACACAGAAATTGCATCGGATATAATACAATGGCACAATGGCGACTGAAGTACAAGACAACTGACTCTTCTTACTGTCTATGTTTTGAACCATTCCTGTGACACTAGTTATTGATTCCGATGCTTCACTTAAAGTTTACTGTATCCCTCCGACCTTCTTATTGACGATGAAACACAGAAATTGCATCGGAATTAAATACAAACGGAAAAATGCCGACTTAAGTACAAGAAAACTGAATCTTCTTACTGTCTATGTTTTGAACCATTCCTGTGACACTAGTTATAGATTACGATGCTTCACCTCAGGTTTACTGTATCCCTCTGACCTTCTTATTGGCGATGAAACACAGAAATTGCATCGGAGTTAAATACAAAAGGCACAATGCCGACTTAAGTACAAGAAAACTGACTTTTCTTACTGTCTATTTTTTGAACCATTCCTGTGACTCTAGTTATAGATTCCAAAGCTTCGCTTCAGGTTTACTGTAACCCCCTGACCTTCTTATTGACGATGAAACACAGAAATTGCTTCGGAAATTAATACATAAGCACAATGCCGACTTAAGTACAGGAAAACTGACTCTTCATACTGTCTATGTTTTGAAACATTCATGTGACACTAGTCATAAATTCCGATGCTCACTTCAGGTTTACTGTATCCCTCTGACCTTCTTATTGACGATGAAACACACAAATTGCATCGGAATTAAATACAAAAGGTACAATGCCGACTTAAGTACAAGAAAACTGATTCTTCTTACTGTCTATGTTTTGAACCATTCCTGTGACACTAGATATAGATTCCGATGCTTCCCTTCAGGTATACTGTATCCCTCTGACATTATTATTGACGATGAAACACAGAAATTGCATCGGAATTAAATACAAAAGGTACAATGCCGACTTAAGTACAAGAAAACTGATTCTTCTTACTGTCTATGTTTTGAACCATTCCTGTGACACTAGATATAGATTCCGATGTTTCCCTTCAGGTATACTGTATCCCTCTGACATTCTTATTGACGATGAAACACAGAAATTGCATCGGAATTAAATACAAAAGGTACAATGCCGACTTAAGTACAAGAAAACTGATTCTTCTTACTGTCTATGTTTTGAACCATTCCTGTGACACTAGATATAGATTCCGATGCTTCCCTTCAGGTATACTGTATCCCTCTGACATTCTTATTGACGATGAAACACTGAAATTGCATCGGAATTAAATACAAAAGGTACAATGCCGACTTAAGTACAAGAAAACTGATTCTTCTTACTGTCTATGTTTGACCCATTCCTGTGACACTAGTTATAGATTCCGATGCTTCACTTCAGGTTTACTGTATCCCTCTTACCTTATTATTGACGATGAAGCACAGAAATTGCATCGGATCTAAATACAAAAGGTACAATGCCGACTTAAGTACAAGAAAGATGACTCTTCTTACTGTCTATGTTTTGAACCATTCCTGTGACACTAGATATAGATTCTGATGCTTCACTTCAGGTATGCTGTATCCCTCTGTCCATCTTATTGACGATGAAACACAGAAATTGCATCGGAATTAAATACAAAAAGCACAATGCCGTCTTAAGTACAAGAAAACTGACTCTTCTTACTGTCTATGATATGAACCATTCAGGTGACACTAGTTATAGATTCCGAAGCTTCACTTCAGGTTTACTGTATCCCTCTGACCTTCGTATTGAGGATGAAACACAGAAATTGCATCGAAATTAAATGCAAAAGGCACAATGCCGACTTAAGTACAAGAAAACTGACTCTTCTTACTGTCTATGTTTGAACCATTCCTGTAACACTAGTTATAGAATCCGATGCTTCACTTCAGGTTCACTGTATCCATCTGACCTTCGTATTGACGATAAAACACAGAAATTGCATCGGAATGATATACAAAAGGTACAATGCCGACTTAAGTACAAGAAAACTGACTCTTCTTAGTGTCTATGTTTTGAACGATTCCTGTGGTACTAGTTATAGATTACGATGCTTCACTTCAGGTTTACTGTATCCCTCTGACCTTCTTATTGACGATGAAACACAGAAATTGCATCGGAGTTAAATACAAAAGGCACAATGCCGACTTAAGTACAAGAAAACTGACTCTCCTTATTGTCTATGATTTGAACCATTCCCGTGACACGAGATATAGATTCCGATGCTTCACTTCAGGTTTACTGTATCCCTCTGACCTTCTTATGGACGATGAAACACAGAAATTGCATCGGAATTAAATACAAAAAGCACAATGCCGACTTAAATACAAGAAAACTGACTCTTCTTACTGTCTATGTTTTGAACCATTCCTGTGACACTAGTCATAGATTCCAATGCTTCACTTCAGGTTTACTGTATCCCTCTGACCTTCTTATTGACGGTTTAACACAGAAATTGCATAGGATATAATACAATGGCACAATGCCGACTTCAGTACAAGACAACTGACTCTTCTTACTGTCTATGTTTTGAACCATTCCTGTTACACTAGTTATAGATTCTGATGCTTCTCTCCATTTTTACTGTATCACTCTGACCTTCTTATTGACGATGAAGCAAAGAAATTGCATCGGAAATAAATAGAAAAGGCACAATGCCGATTTAAGTACAAGAATACTGATACTTATAACTGTCTATGCTTTGAACCATTCCTGTGACACTAGTTATAGATTCCGATGCTTCACTTCAGGTTTACTGTATCCCTCTGACCTTCTTATTGACGATGAAACACAGAAATTGCATCGGAATTAAATACAAAATGCACAATGCTGACTTAAGTACAAGAAAACTGACTCCTCTTAATGTCTATGTTTGAACCATTCCTGTGACACTAGCTATAGATTCCGATGCTTCACTTCAGGTTTACTGTATCCCTCTGACCTTCTTATTGACGATGAAACACAGATCTTGCATCGGAATTAAATACAAAAGGCACAACGCCCACTTAAGTACAAGAAAACTGACTCTTCTTACTGTGTATGATTTGAACCATTCCTGTGACACTAGTTATAGATTCCGATGCTTCACTTCAGGTTTACTGTATCCCTCTGACCTTCTTATTGACGATGAAACACAGAAATTGCATTGGAATTAAATACAAAAGGCACAATGCCGACTTAAGTACAAGAAAACTGACTCATCTTACTGTCTATGATTTGAATCATTCCTGTGACACCAGTTATAGATTCCGATGCTTCACTTCAGGTTTACTGTATCCCTCTGACCTTCATATTGACGATGAAACACAGAAATTGCATCGGAATTAAATACAAAAGGCACAATGCCGACTTAAGTACAAGAATACTGACTCTTCCTGCTGTCTATGTTGGAACCATTCCTGTGACACTAGTTATAGATTCCGATGCATCACTTCAGGTTTACTGTATCCCTCTGACCTTCTTATTGACGATGAAACACAGATCTTGCATCGGAATTAAATACAAACGGCACAACGCCCACTTAAGTACAAGAAAACTCACTCTTCTTACTGTCTATGATTTGAACCATTCCTGTGACACTAGTAATAGATTCCGATGCTTCACTTCAGGTTTACTGTATCCCTCAGACCTTCTTATTGACGATGAAACACAGAAATTGCATCGGAATTAAATACAAATGGCACAATGCCGACTTAAGTACAAGAAAACTGACTCTTCTTACTGTGTATGTTTGGAACCATTCCTGTGACACTAGTTATAGATTCCGATGCTTCACTTCAGGTTTACTGTATCCCTCTGACCTTTTTATTGTTGATGAAACTTTCAAATTCCATCGGAATTAAATACAAAAGGCACAATGTCAAATTAAGTACAAGAGTGCTGACTCTACATACTGTCTATGTTTTGAACCATTCCTGTGAAACTAGTTGTAGATTCCGATGATTCACTGCACGTTTACTGTATCCCTCTGACCTTCTTATTGACGATGAAACACAGAAATTGCATCGAAATTAAATACAAAAGGCACAATGCTGACTTAAGTACAAGAAAACTGACTCTTCTTACTGTCTATGTTTGAACCATTCCTATGACACTAGTTATGGATTCCGATTCTTCACTTCAGGTTTACTGTATCCCTCTGACCTTCTTATTGACGCTGAAACACAGAAATTGCATCGGAATTAAATACAAAAAGCACAATGCCGACTTAAGTACAAGAAAACTGACTCTTCTTACTGTCTATGTTTTGAACCATTCCTGTGACACTAGTCATAGATTCCGATGCTTCACTTCAGGTTTACTGTATCCCTCTGACCTTCTTATTGACGGTTTAACACAGAAATTGCATCGGATATAATACAATGGCACAATGGCGACTGAAGTACAAGACAACTGACTCATCTTACTGTCTATGTTTTGAACCATTCCTGTTACACTAGTTATAGATTCCGATGCATCTCTCCATTTTTACTGTATCACTCTGACCTTCGTATTGACGATGAAGCAAAGAAATTGAATCGGAAATAAATAGAAAAGGCACAATGCCGATTTAAGTACAAGAATACTGACACTTATAACTGTCTATGCTTAGAACCATTCCTGTGACACTAGTTATAGATTCCGATGCTTCACTTCAGGTTTACTGTATTCCTCTGACCTTCTTATTGACGATGAAACACAGAAATTTCATCGGAATTAAATACAAAAGGCACAATACCGACTTAAGTACAAGAAAACCGACTCTTTTTACTGTCTGTGTTTTGAACCATTCCTGTGACACTAGTTATTGATTCCGATGCTTCACTTAAGGTTTACTGTATCCCTCCGACCTTCTTATTGACGATGAAACACAGAAATTGCATCGGAATTAAATACAAACGGAAAAATGCCGACTTAAGTACAAGAAAACTGACTCTTCTTACTGTCTATGTTTTGAACCATTCCTGTGACACTAGTTATAGATTACGATGCTTCACCTCAGGTTTACTGTATCCCTCTGACCTTCTTATTGGCGATGAAACACAGAAATTGCATCGGAGTTAAATACAAAAGGCACAATGCCGACTTAAGTACAAGAAAACTGACTTTTCTTACTGTCTATTTTTTGAACCATTCCTGTGACTCTAGTTATAGATTCCGAAGCTGCGCTTCAGGTTTACTGTAACCCCCTGACCTTCTTATTGACGATGAAACACAGAAATTCCATCGGAATTAAATAAAAAAGGCACAATGCCGACTTAAGTATAAGAAAACGGACTCTTCTTACTGTCTAAGATTTGAACAATTCCTGTGACACTAGTTATACATTCCGAAGCTTGACGTCAGCTTTACTGTATCCCTCTGACCTTCTTATTGGCGATGAAACACAGAAATTGCATCGGAATTAAATACAAATGGCACAATGCCGACTTAAGTACAAGAAAACTGTCTCTTCTTACTGTCTGTGTTTTGAAATATTCCTGTGACACTAGTTATAGATTCCGATGCTTCACTTCAGGTTTACTGTATCCATCTGACCTTATTGACGATGAAACACAGAAATTGCATCGGTATTAAATACAAAAGGCACAATGCCGACTTAAGGACAAGATCTCTGACTCTTCTTGCTGTTTATGTTTTGAACCTTTCATGTGATATTAGTTATAGATTCTGATGCTTCACTTCAGGTTTACTGTATCCCTCTGACCTTCTTATTGACGATGAAACACAGAAATTGCTTCGGAAATTAATACATAAGCACAATGCCGACTTAAGTACAGGAAAACTGACTCTTCATACTGTCTATGTTTTGAAACATTCATGTGACACTAGTTATAGATTCCGATGCTCACTTCAGGTTTACTGTATCCCTCTGACCTTCTTATTGACGATGAAACACAGAAATTGCATCGGAATTAAATACAAAAGGTACAATGCCGACTTAAGTACAAGAAAACTGATTCTTCTTACTGTCTATGTTTTGAACCATTCCTGTGACACTAGATATAGATTCCGATGCTTCACTTCAGGTATACTGTATCCCTCTGACATTCTTATTGACGATGAAACACTGAAATTGCATCGGAATTAAATACAAAAGGAACAATGCCGACTTAAGGACAAGATCTCTGACTCTTCTTACTCTTTATGTTTTGAACCATTTATGTGACATTAGTTATTGATTCCGATGCTTCACTTCAGGTTTACTGTATCCCTCTGACCTTCTTATTGACGATGAAACACAGAAATTGCATCGAAATTTAATACAAAAGGCACAATGCCGACTTAAGTACAAGAAAACTGACTCTTCTTACTGTCTATGTTTGACCCATTCCTGTGACACTAGTTATAGATTCCGATGCTTCACTTCAGGTTTACTGTATCCCTCTTACCTTATTATTGACGATGAAGCACAGAAATTGCATCGGATCTAAATACAAAAGGTACAATGCCGACTTAAGTACAAGAAAGATGACTCTTCTTACTGTCTATGTTTTGAACCATTCCTGTGACACTAGATATAGATTCTGATGCTTCACTTCAGGTATGCTGAATCCCTCTGACCTTCTTATTGACGATGAAACACAGAAATTGCATCGGAATTAAATACAAAAAGCACAATGCCGTCTTAAGTACAAGAAAACTGACTCTTCTTACTGTCTATGATATGGACCATTCAGGTGACACTAGTTATAGATTCCGAAGCTTCACTTCAGGTTTACTGTATCCCTCTGACCTTCGTATTGAGGATGAAACACAGAAATTGCATCGAAATTAAATACAAAAGGCACAATGCCGACTTAAGTACAAGAAAACTGACTCTTCTTACTGTCTATGTTTGAACCATTCCTGTAACACTAGTTATAGAATCCGATGCTTCACTTCAGGTTCACTGTATCCATCTGACCTTCGTATTGACGATAAAACACAGAAATTGCATCGGAATGATATACAAAAGGTACAATGCCGACTTAAGTACAAGAAAACTGACTCTTCTTAGTGTCTATGATTTGAACCATTCCTGTGGTACTAGTTATAGATTACGATGCTTCACTTCAGGTTTACTGTATCCCTCTGACCTTCTTATTGACGATGAAACACAGAAATTGCATCGGAGTTAAATACAAAAGGCACAATGCCGACTTAAGTACAAGAAAACTGACTCTCCTTATTGTCTATGATTTGAACCATTCCCGTGACACGAGATATAGATTCCGATTCTTCACTTCAGGTTTACTGTATCCCTCTGACCTTCTTATTGACGATGAAACACAGAAATTGCATCGGAATTAAATACAAAAGGCACAATGCCGACTTAAGTACAAGATTACTGACTCTTCTTACTGTCTATGTTTTGAACCATTCCTGTGACACTAGTAATAGATTCCGATGCTTCACTTCAGGTTTACTGTATCCCTCTGACCTTCTTATTGACGATGAAACACAGAAATTGCATCGGAATTAAATACAAAAGGCACAATGCGGACTTAAGTACAAGAAAACTGGCTCTTCTTACTCTCTATGTTTTGAACCATTCCTGTGACACTAGTAATAGATTCCGATGCTTCACTTCAGGTTTACTGTATCCCACAGACCTTCTTATTGACGATGAAACACAGAAATTGAATCGGAATTAAATACAAATTGCACAATGCCGACTTAAGTACAAGAATGCTGACTCTTCTTACTGCCTATGTTTTGAACCATTCACGTGACATTAGTTATAGCTTCCGATGATTTACTCCAGGTTTACTGCATCCCTCGGACATTCTTATTGACGATGAAACACAGAAATTGCTTCGGAATTAAATACAAAAGGCACAATGCCGACTGAAGTACAAGAAAACTGACTCTTCTAACTGTCTATGTTTGAACCATTCATGTGACACTAGTTATACATTCCGATGCTTCACTTCAGGTTAACTGTATCCCTCTGACCTTCTTATTGACGATGAAATACAGAAATTGCATCGGAATTAAGTACAAAAGCACAATGCCGACTTAAGTACAAGAAAACTGACTCTTCCTACTGTCTATGATTTGAACCATTCCTGTGACACTAGTTACAGATTCCGCTGCATCACTTCAGGTTTACTGTATCCCTCTGACCTTCTTATTGACGATGAAACACAGAAATTGCATCGGAATTAAATACAAAAGGCACAATGCCGACTTAAGTACAAGAATACTGAATCTTCTTACTGTCTATGATTGAACCATTCCTGTGACACTAGTTATAGATTCCGATGCTTCACTTCAGGTTTACTGTATCCCGCTGACCTTCTTATTGGCGATGAAACATAGAAATTGCATCGGAATTAAATACAAAAGGCACAATGCCGACTTAAGTACAAGAATACTGAATCTTCTTACTGTCTATGATTGAACCATTCCTGTGACACTAGTTATAGATTCCGATGCTTCACTTCAGGTTTAATGTATCCCTCTGACCTCCTTATTGACGATGAAACACAGAAATTGCATCGGAATTAAATACAAAAGGCACAATGCGGACTTAAGTGCAAGAAAACTTACTCTTCTTACTCTCTATGTTTTGAACCATTCCTGTGACACTAGTTATAGATTCCGATGCTTCACTTCAGGTTCACTGTATCCCTCTGACCTTCTTATTGACGATGAAACATTGAAATTGCATCGGAATCAAATACAAAAGGCACAATGCCGACTTAAGTACAAGAACACTGACTATTCCTAATGTCTATGTTTGAACCATTCCTGTGACACTAGCTATAGATTCCGATGCCTCACTTCAGGCTTACTGTATCACTATGACCTTCTTATTGACGATGAAACACAGATCTTGCATCGGAATTAAATACAAAAGGCACAACGCCCACTTAAGTACAAGATAACTGACTCTTCTTACTGTCTACGATTTGAACAGCCCTGTGACACTAGTAATAGATTCCGATGCTTCACTTCAGGTTTACTGTATACCTCTGACCTTTTTATTGTTGATGAAACTCTAAAATTGCGTCGGAATTAAATACAAAAGGCACAATGACAACTTAAGTACAAGAATACTGACTCTACTTACTGTCAATGTTTTGAACCATTCCTGTGACACTAGTTGTAGATTCCGATGATTCACTTCGCGTTTACTGTATCCCTCTGACTTTATTATTGAAGATGAAACACAGAAATTGCATCGGAATTAAATACAAGAGGCACAGTGCCGACTTAAGTACAAGAACACTGACACTTCTTACTGTCTATGATTTGAACCATTCATGTGACACTAGTTATAGATTCCGTTGCTTCACTTCAGGTTTCCTGTATCCCTCTGACCTTCTTATTGACGATGAAACACAGAAATTGCATCGAAATTAAATACAAACGGTACAATGCCGACTTAAGTACAAGAAAACTGATTCATCTTACTGTCCATGTTTTGAACCATTCCTGTGACACTAGATATAGATTCCGATGCTTCACTTCAGGTATACTGAATTCCTCTGACATTCTTATTGACGATGAAACACTCAAATTGCATCGGAATTAAATACAAAAGGAACAATGCCGACTTAAGGACAAGATCTCTGACTCTCTTACTCTTTATGTTTTGAACCATTCATGTGACATTAGTTATTGATTCCGATGCTTCACTTCAGGTTTACTGTATCCCTCTGACCTTCTTATTGACGATGAAACACAGAAATTGCATCGAAATGAAATACAAAGGCACAATGCCGACTTAAGTATAAGAAAACTGACTCTTCTTACTGTCTATGTTTGAACCATTCCTGTGACACTAGTTATAGATTCCGATGCTTCACTTCAGGTTTACTGTATCCCTCTGACCTTATTATTGACGATGAAACACAGAAATTGCATCGGATCTAAATACAAAAGGAACAATGCCGTCTTAAGTACAAGAAAACTGACTCTTCTTACTGTCTATGATATGAACCATTCAGGTGACACTAGTTATAGATTCCGAAGCTTCACTTCAGGTTTACTGTATCCCTCTGACCTTCGTATTGAGGATGAAACACAGAAATTGCATCGAAATTAAATACAAAATGCACAATGCCACTTAAGTACAAGAAAACTGACTCTTCTTACTGTCTATGTTTGAACCATTCCTGTAACACTAGTTATAGATTCCGATGCTTCACTTCAGGTTTACTGTATCCCTCTGACCTTCTTATTGACGATGAATCACGGAAATTGCATCGGAGTTAAATACAAAAGGCACAATGCCGACTTAAGTACAAGAAAACTGACTCTTCTTATTGTCTATGATTTGAACCATTCCCGTGACACGAGTTATAGATTCCGATGCTTCACTTCAGGTTTACTGTATCCCTCTGACCTTCTTATTGACGATGATACACAGAAATTGCATCGGAATTAAATACAAAAGGCACAATGCCGACTTAAGTACAAGATTACTGACACTTCTTACTGTCTATGTTTTGAACCATTCCTGTGACACTAGTAATAGATTCCGATGCTTCACTTCAGGTTTACTGTATCCCGCTGACCTTCTTATTGGCGATGAAACACAGAAATTGCATCGGAATTAAATACAAAAGGCACAATGCGGACTTAAGTACAAGAAAACTGGCTCTTCTTACTCTCTATGATTTGAACCATTCCTGTGACACTAGTAACAGATTCCGATGCTTCACTTCAGGTTTACTGTATCCCACAAACCTTCTTATTGACGATGAAACACAGAAATTGCATCGGAATTAAATACAAATGGCACAATGCCGACTTAAGTACAAGAAAGCTGACTCTTCTTACTGTCTATGTTTTGAACCATTCACGTGACATTAGTTATAGCTTCCGATACTTTACTCCAGGTTTACTGCATCCCTCGGACATGCTTATTGACGATGAAACACAGAAATTGCTTCGGAATTAAATACAAAAGGCACAATGCCGACTTAAGTACAAGAAAACTGACTCTTCTTACTGTCTAAGATTTGAACCATTCCTGTGACACTAGTTATAGATTCCGATGCCTCACTTCAGGTTTACTGTATCCCTCTGACCTCTTTATTGTTGATGAAACTCTGAAATTGCATCGGAATTAAATACAAAAGGCACAATGTCAACTTAGAGTACAAGAATACTGACTCAACTTACTGTCTATGTTTTGAACCATTCCTGTGACACTAGTTATAGATTCCGATGCTTCACTTTAGGTTTACTGTATCCCTCTGACCTTCTTATTGACGATGAAGCACAGAAATTGCATCGGAATCAAATACAAAAGGCACAATGCCGACTTATGTACAAGAAAACTGACTCATCTAACTGTCTATGTTTGAACCATTCATGTGACACTAGTTATAGATTCCGATGCTTTACTTCAGGTTTACTGTACCCTCTGACCTTCTTATTGACGATGAAACATAGAAATTGCATCGGAATTAAATAGAAAAGGAACAATGACGACTTAAGTACAAGAAAACTGACTCTTCTGAATGTCTATGTTTTGAACCATTCCTGTGACACTAGTTATTGATTCCGATGCTTCACTTCAGGTTTACTGTTTCCCTCTGACCTTCTTATTGAAGATGAAACACAGAAATTGCCTCGGAATTAAATACAAAAGGAACAATGCCGACTTATGTACAAGAAAACTGACTCTTCTTACTGTCTATGATTTGAACCATTCCTGTGACACTAGTTATAGATTCCTATGCTTCACTTCAGGTTACTGTATTCCTCTGACTTTCTTATTGACGATGAAACACAGAAATTGCATCAAAATTAAATACAAAAGGCACAATGCCGACTTAAGTACAAGAAAACTGACTCTTCTTACTGTCTAAGATTTGAACCATTCCTGTGACACTAGTCATAGATTATGATGCTTCACTTCAGGTTTACTGTATCCCTCTGACTTTCTTATTGTTGACGAAACACAGAAATTGCATCGGAATTAAATACAAAAGGCACAATGCCGACTTAAGTACAGGAAAACTGACTCTTCTTACTCTGTATGTTTTGAAACATTCCTGTGACACTAGTTATGGAGTCTGATGCTTCACTTCAGGTTTACTGTATCCCTCTGACCTTCTTATTGACGATGAAACACAGAAATTGCATCGGAATCAAATACAAAATGCACAATGCCGACCTATGTACAAGTAAACTGATTGTTCTAACTGTCAATGTTTGAACCATTCATGTGACACTAGTTATACATTCCGATGCTTCACTTCAGGTTTACTGTATCCCTCTGACCTTCTTATTGACGATGAAATACAGAAATTGCATCGGAATTAAATACAAAAGGCACAATGCCAACTTAAGTACAAGAAAACTGACTCCTCTTAATGTCTATGTTTGAACCATTCCTGTGACACTAGCTACAGATTCCGATGCTTCACTTCAGGCTTACTGTATCCCTATGACCTTCTTATTGACGATGAAACACAGATCTTGCATCGGAATTAAATACAAAAGGCACAACGCCCACTTAAGTACAAGATTACTGACTCTTCTTACTGTCTACGATTTGAACAGCTCCTGTGACACTAGTAATAGATTAACATGCTTCACTTCCGGTTAACTGTATCCCTCAGACCTTCTTATTGACGATTAAACACAGAAATTGCATCGGAGTTAAATACAAATGGCACAATGCCGACTTAAGTACAAGAAAACAGACTCATCTTACCGTCTATGTTTTGAACCATACCTGTGACACTAGTTATAGATTTCGATGCTTCACTTCAGGTTTACTGTATCCCTCTGACCTTTTTATTGTTGATGAAACTCTGAAATTGCATCGGAATTAAATACAAAAGGCACAATGTCAACTTAAGTACAAGAATAATGACTCTACTTACTGTCTATGTTTTGAACCATTCCTGTGACACTAGTTGTAGATTCCGATGATTCACTTCACGTTTACTGTATCCCTCTGACCTACTTATTGACGATGAAACACAGAAATTGCATCGGAATTAAATACAAAAGGCACAGTGCCGACTTAAGTACAAGAACACTGACACTTCTTACTGTCTATGTTTTGAACCATTCATGTGACACTAGTTATAGATTCCGATGCTTCACTTCAGGTTTCCTGTATCCCTCTGACCTTCTTATTGACGATGAAACACAGAAATTGCATCCGAATTAAATACAAAAGGCACAATTCCGACTTATGTACAAGAAAACTGACTCTTCTTACTGTCTATGTTAGAACCATTGATGTGACACTAGTTATAGATTCCGATGCTTCACTTCAGGTTTACTGTATCCCTCTGACCTTCTTATTGACGATGAAACACAGAAATAGCATCGAAATTAAATACAAAAGGTACAATGCTTACTTAAGTACAAGAAAACTGATTCTTCTTACTGTCTATGTTTGAACCATTCCTATGACACTAGTTATGGATTCCGATGCTTCACTTCAGGTACTGTATCCCTCTGACCTTCTTATTGACGATGAAACACAGAAATTGCATCCGAATTAAATACAAAAAGCACAATGCCGACTTAAGTACAAGAAAACTGACTCTTCTTACTGTCTATGTTTTGAACCATTCCTGTGACACTAGTCATAGATTCCGATGCTTCACTTCAGGTTAACTGTATCCCTCTGACCTTCTTATTGACGGTTAAACACAGAAATTGCATCGGATATAATACAATGGCACAATGCCGACTTAAGTACAAGACAACTGACTCTTCTTACTGTCTATGTTTTGAACCATTCCTGTTACACTAGTTATAGATTCCGCTGCTTCTCTTTATTTTTATTGTATCACTCTGACCTTCTTATTGACGATGAAACAAAGAAATTGCATCGGAATTAAATAGAAAAGGCACAATGCCGATTTAAGTACAAGAATACTGACACTTATAACTGTCTATGCTTTGAACCATTCCTGTGACACTTGTTATAGATTCCGATGCTTCACGTCAGGTTTACTGTATCCCTCTGACCTTCTTATTGACGATGAAACACAGAAATTGCATCGGAATTAAATACAAAAGGCACAATGCCGACTTAAGTACAAGAAAACTGACTCTTCTTACTGTCTATGTTTGAAATATTCCTGTGACACTAGTTATAGGTTCCGATGCTTCACTTCAGGTTTACTTTATCCCTGTGACCTTCTTATTGACGATGAAGCACAGAAATTGCATCGGAATTAAATACAAAAGGCTAAATGCCGACTTAAGGACAAGATCTCTGACTCTTCATACAGTTTATGTTTTGAACCATTCATGTGACATTAGGTATAGATTCCGATGCTTCACTTCAGGATTACTGTATCCCTCTGACCTTCTTATCCACGATGAAACACAGACATTGCTTCGGAAATTAATACATAAGGCACTATGCCGACTTAAGTACAGGAAAACTGACTCTTCATACTGTCTATGTATTGAAACATTCATGTGACACTAGTTATAGGTTCCGATCCTCACTTCAGGTTTACTGTATCCCTGTGACTTTCTCATTGACGATGAAACACAGAAATCGCATCGGAATTAAATACAAAAGGTACAATGCCGACTTAAGTACACGAAAACTGATTCTTCTTACTGTCTATGATTTGAACCATTCCTGTGACACTAGTTATAGATTCCGATGCGTCACTTCAGGGTTACTGTACCCCTCTGAAATTCTTATTGACGATGAAACACTGAAATTGCATCGTAATTAAATACAAAAGGCACAATGCCGACTTAAGGACAAGATCTCTGACTCTTCTAACTCTTTATGTTTTGAACCATTCATGTGACATTAGTTATTGATTCCGATGCTTCACTTCAGGTTTACTGTATCCCTGTGAAATTCTTAGTGACGATGAAACACAGAAATTGCATCGAAATTAAATACAAAAGGCACAATGCCGACTTAAGTACAAGAAAACTGACTCTTCTTACTGTCTATGTTTGAACCATTTCTGTAACACTAGTTATAGAATCCGATGCTTCACTTCAGGTATACTGTATCCCTCTGACCTTCTTATTGACGATAAAACACAGAAATTGCATCGGAATGATATACAAAAGGTACAATGCCGTCTTAAGTACAAGAAAACTGACTCTTCTTAGTGTCTATGTTTTGAACCATTGCTGTGGTACCTGTTATAGATTCCGATGCTTCACTTCGGGTTTACTGTATCCCTCAGACTTTCTTATTGACGATGAAACACAGAAATTGCATCGGAGTTAAATTCAAAATGCACAATGCCGACCTAAGTACAAGAAAACTGACTCTTCTTACTGTCTATGATTTGAACCAATCCTGTGACACTAGTTATAGATTTCGATGCTTCACTTCAGGTTTACTGTATCCCTCGGACATTCTTATTGACTATGACTCACAGAAATTGCTTCGGAATTAAATACAAAAGGCACAATGCCGACTTAAGTACAAGAAAACTGACTCTTCTTACTGTCTATGTTTTGAACCATTCACGTGACATTAGTTATAGCTTCCGATGCTTTACTCCAGGTTTACTGTATCCCTCGGACATTCTTATTGACGATGAAACACAGAAATTGCTTCGGAATTAAATAGAAAAATCACAATGCCGATTTAAGTACAAGAATACTGACTCTTATAACTGTGTATGCTTTGAACCATTCCTGTGACACTAGTTATAGATTCCGATGCTTCACTTCAGGTTTACTGTATCCCTCTGACCTTCTTGTTGACGATGAAACACAGAAATTTCATCGGAATTAAATACAAACGGAACAATGCCGACTTAAGTACAAGAAAACTGACTCTTCTTACTGTCTACGTTTTTAACCATTCCTGTGACACTAGTTTTAGATTCCGATGCTTCACCTCAGGTTTACTTTATCCCTCTGACCTTCTTATTGACGATGAAACACTGAAATTGCAACGGAAGTAAATACAAAAGGCACAATGCCGACTTAGGTACAAGAAAACTGACACTTCTTACTGTCTATGTTTTGAACCATTCCTGTGACTCTAGTTATAGATTCCGATGCTTCGCTTCAGGTTTACTGTAACCCTCTGACCTTCTTATTGACGATGAAACACAGAAATTGCATCGGAATTAAATACAAAAGGCACAATGCCGACTTAAGTACAAGAAAACTGACCCTTCTTACTGTCTAAGTTTTGAACCATTCCTGTGACACTAGTTATAGATTCCGATGCTTCACTACAGGTTTCCTGTATCCTTCCGACTTTCTTATTGTTGACGAAACACAGAAATTGCATCGGAATTAAATACAAAAGGCACAATGCCGACTTAAGTACAGGAAAACTGACTCTTCTTACTCTCTATCATTTGAACCATTCCTGTGACACTTGTTATAGATTCCGATGCTTCACTTCAGGTTGACTGTATCCCTCTGACCTTCTTATTGACGATGAAAGACAGAAATTGCATCGGAATCAAATACAAAAGGCACAATGCCGACTTATGTACAAGAAAACTGACTCTTCTAACTGTCTATGTTTGAACCATTCATGTGACACTAGTTATACATTCCGATGCTTTACGTCAGGTTTACTGTATCCCTCTGACCTTCTTATTGACGATGAAACATAGAAATTGCATCGGAATTAAATAGAAAAGGAACAATGACGACTTAAGTACAAGAAATCTGACTCTTCTGAATATCTATGTATTAAACCATTCCTGTGACACTAGTTACTGATTCCGATGCTTCACTTCAGGTTTACTGTTTCCCTCTGACCTTCTTATTGAAGATGAAACACAGAAATTTCATCGGAATTAAATACAAAAGGCACAATGCCGACTTAAGTACAAGAAAACTGACTCTTCTTACTGTCTATGATTTGAACCATTCCTGTGACACTAGTTATAGATTCCTATGCTTCACTTCAGGTTTACTGTACCCTCTGACCTTCTTATTGACGATGAAACACAGAAATTGCATCGGAATTAAATACAAAAATTCACAATGCCGACTTAAGTACAAGAAAACTGACTCTTCTTACTGTCTAAGCTTTGAACCTTTCCTGTGACACTAGTTATAGATTCCGATGCTTCTCTTCAGGTTTACTGTAACCCTCTGACTTTCTTATTGTTGACGAAACACAGAAATTGCATCGGAATGATATACAAAAGGTACAATGCCGTCTTAAGTACAAGAAAACTGACTCTTCTTAGTGTCTATGGTTTGAACCATTGCTGTGGTACCAGTTATAGATTCCGATGCTTCACTTCGGGTTTACTGTATCCCTCAGACTTTCTTATTGACGATGAAACACAGAAATTGCATCGGAGTTAAATTCAAAATGCACAATGCCGACCTAAGTACAAGAAAACTGACTCTTCTTACTGTCTATGATCTGAACCATTCCTGTGACACTAGTTATAGATTTCGATGCTTCACTTCAGGTTTACTGTATCCCTCTGACCTTCTTATTGACGATGAAACACAGAAATTGCATCGGAATTAAATACAAATGGCACAATGCCGACTTAAGTACAAGAAAACTGACTCTTCTTACTGTCTATGGTTTGAACCATTCACGTGACATTAGTTATAGCTTCCGATGCTTTACTCCAGGTTTACTGTATCTCTCGGACATTCTTATTGACTATGACACACAGAAATTGCTTCGGAATTAAATACAAAAGGCACAATGCCGACTTAAGTACAAGAATACTGACTCTTATAACTGTGTATGCTTTGAACCATTCCTGTGACACTAGTTATAGATTCCGATGATTCACTTCAGGTTTACTGTATCCCTCTGACCTTCTTGTTGACGATGAAACACAGAAATTGCATCGGAATTAGATACAAACGGAACAATGCCGACTTAAGTACAAGAAAACTGACTCTTCTTAGTGTCTATGTTTTTAACCATTCCTGTGACACTAGTTATAGATTCCGATGCTTCACCTCAGGTTTACTTTATCCCTCTGACCTTCTTATTGACGATGAAACACTGAAATTGCAACGGAAGTAAATACAAAAGGCACAATGCCGACTTAAGTACAAGAAAACTGACACTTCTTACTGTCTATGTTTTGAACCATTCCTGTGACTCTAGTTATAGATTCCGATGCTTCGCTTCAGGTTTACTGTAACCCTCTGACCTTCTTATTGACGATGAAACACAAAAATTGCATCGGAATTAAATACAAAAGGCACAATGCCGACTTAAGTACAAGAAAACTGACCCTTCTTACAGTCAAAGTTTTGAACCATTCCTGTGACACTAGTTATAGATTCCGATGCTTCACTACAGGTTTCCTGTATCCTTCCGACTTTCTTATTGTTGACGAAACACAGAAATTGCATCGGAATTAAATACAAAAGGCACAATGCCGACTTAAGTACAGGAAAACTGACTCTTCTTACTCTCTATGATTTGAACCATTCCTGTGACACTTGTTATAGATTCCGATGCTTCACTTCAGGTTTACTGTATCCCTCTGACCTTCTTGTTGACGATGAAAGACAGAAATTGCATCGGAATCAAATACAAAAGGCACAATACCGACTTATGTACAAGAAAATTGACTCTTCTAACTGTCTATGTTTGAACCATTCATGTGACACTAGTTATACATTCCGATGCTTTACGTCAGGTTTACTGTATCCCTCTGACCTTCTTATTGACGATGAAACATAGAAATTGCATCGGAAATAAATAGAAAAGGAACAATGACGACTTAAGTACAAGAAATCTGACTCTTCTGAATATCTATGTATTAAACCATTCCTGTGACACTAGTTACTGATTCCGATGCTTCACTTCAGGTTTACTGTTTCCCTCTGACCTTCTTATTGAAGATGAAACACAGAAATTGCATCGGAATTAAATACAAAAGGCACAATGCCGACTTAAGTACAAGAAAAATGACTCTTCTTACGGTCTATGATTTGAACCATTCCTGTGACACTAGTTATAGATTCCTATGCTTCACTTCAGGTTTACTGTACCCTCTGACCTTCTTATTGACGATGAAACACAGAAATTGCATCGGAATTAAATACAAAAGGCACAATGCCGACTTAAGTACAAGAAAACTGACTCTTCTTACTGTCTAAGTTTTAACCTTTCCTGTGATACTAGTTATAGATTCCGATGCTTCTCTTCAGGATTATTGTATCCCTCTGACTTTCTTATTGTTGACGAAACACAGAAATTGCATCGGAATTAAATACAAAAGGCACAATGCCGACTTAAATACAGGAAAACTGACTCTTCTTACCCTCTATGCTTTGAACCATTCCTGTGACACTAGTTATAGATTCCGATGCTTCACTTCAGGTTTAGTGTATCCCTCTGATCTTCTTATTGACGATGAAACACAGAAATTGCATCGGAATTAAATACAAAAGGTACAATGCCGACTTAAGTACAAGAAAACTGACTGCTCTTACTGTCTATGTTTGAACCATTCCTCTGACACTAGTTATAGATTCCGATGCTTCACTTCAGGTTTACTGTATCCCTCTGACCTTCTTTTGACGATGAAATACAGAAATTGCATCGGAATTAAATACAAAAGGCACAATGAAGACTTAAGTACAAGAAAACTGACTCTTCTTACTCTCTATGTTTTGAACCATTCCTGTGACACTACTGATAGATTCCGATGCTTCACTTCAGGTTCACTGTATCCCTCTGACCTTCTTATTGACGATGAAACATTGAAATTGCATCGGAATCAAATACAAAGGCACAATGCCGACTCAAGTACAAGAAAACTGACTCCTCTTAATGTCAATGTTTGAACCATTCCTGTGACACTAGCTATAGATTCCGATGCTTCACTTCAGGTTTACTGTATCCCTCTGACCTTCTTATTGACGATGAAACACAGATCTTGCATCGGAATTAAATACAAAAGGCACAACGCCCACTTAAGTACAAGAAACCTGACTCTTCTTACTGTCTATGATTTGAACCATTCCTGTGACACTAGTAATAGATCCCGATGCTTCACTTCAGGTTTACTGTATCCCTCTGACCTTCTTATTGACGATGAAGCACAGAAATTGCATCGAAATTAAATACAAAAGGACCAATGCTGACTTAAGTACAAGAAAACTGATTCTTCTTATTGTCTATGTTTGAACCATTCCTATGACACTAGATATGGTTTCCGATGCTTCACTTCAGGTTTACAGTATCCCTCTGACCTTCTTATTGACGATGAAACACAGAACTTGAATCTGAATTAAATACAAAAAGCACAATGCCGACTTAAGTACAAGAAAACTAACTCTTCTTACTGTCTATGATTTGAACCATTCCTGTGACACTAGTAATAGATCCCGATGCCTCACTTCAGGTTTACTGTATCCCTCTGACCTTCTTATTGACGGCTAAACACAGAAATTGCATCGGATATAATACAATGGCACAATGCCGACTTAAGTACAAGACAACTGACTCCTCTTACTGTCTATGTTTTGAACCATTCGTGTTACACTAGTTATAGATTCCGATGCTTCTCTTCATTTATACTGTATCACTATGACCTTCTTATTGACGATGAAACAAAGAAATTGCATCGGAATTAAATAGAAAATGCATAATGCAGATTTAAGAACAAGAATACTGACACTTATAACTGTCTATGCTTTGAACCATTCCTGTGACACTAGTTATAGATTCCGATGCTTCACTTCAGGTTTACTGTATCCCTCTGACCTTCTTATTGACGATGAAACACAGAAATTGCATCGGAATTAAATACAAAAGGCACAATGCCGACTTAAGTACAAGAAAACTGACACTTCTTACTGTCTATGTTTTGAACCATTCATGTGACATTAGTTATAGATTCCGATGCTTCACTTCAGGTTTACTGTATCCCTCTGACCTTCTTATTGACGATGAAACACAGAAATTGCTTCGGAAATTAATACATAAGGCACAATGCCGTCTTAAGTACAGGAAAACTGACACTTCATACTGTCTATGTTTTGAAACATTCATGTGACACTAGTTATAGATTCCGATGCTCACATCAGGTTTACCGTATCCCTCTGACCTTCTTATTGACGATGAAACACAGAAATTGCGTCGGAATTAAATGCAAAAGGTACAATGCCGACTTAAGTACAAGAAAAGTGACTCTTCTTACTGTCTATGTTTTGAACCATTCCTGTGACACTAGATATAGATTCCGATGCTTCACTTCAGGTATACTGTATCCCTCTGACCTTCTTATTGACGATGAAACACAGAAATTGCTTTGGAATTAAATACAAAAGTCACAATGCCGACTTAAGTACAAGATTACTGACTCTTCTTACTGTCTATGATTTGAACCATTCCTGTGACTCTAGTTATAGATTCCGATGCTTCATGTCAGGTTTACTGTATCCCTCTGACCTTCTTATTGACGATGAAACACTGAAATTGCATCGGAATTAAATACAAAAGGCACAATGCCGACTTAAGTACAAGAAAACTGACTCTTCTTACTGTCTAAGTTTTGAACATTTCCTGTGACACTAACTATAGATTCCGAAGCTTCACGTCAGCTTTCTGTATCCCTCTGACCTTCTTATTGACGATGAAACACCGAAATTGCATCGGAATTAAATACAAAAGTCACAATGCCGACTTAAGTACAAGAAAACTGTCTCTTCTTATTGTCTATGTTTTGAACCATTCCTGTGACACTAGTTATAGATTCCGATGCTTCACTTCATGTTTACTGTATCCCTCTGACCTTCTTATTGACGATAAAACCCAGAAATTGCATCGGAATGATATACGAAAGGCACAATGCCGACTTAAGTACAAGAAAACCGACTCTTCTTAGTGTCTATGTTTTGAACCATTCCTGTGGTACTAGTTATAGATTCCGATGCTTCACTTCGGGTTTAATGTATCCCTCAGACATTCTTATTGACGATGAAACACAGAAATTGCATCGGAATTAAATACAAATGGCACAATGCCGACTTAAGTACAAGAAAATTGACTCTTCTATGTTTTGAACCATTCACGTGACGTTAGTTATAGCTTCCGATGCTTTACTACAGGTTTACTGTATCCCTCGGACATTCTTATTGACTATGAAACACAGAAATTGATTCGGAATTAAATACAAAAGGCACAATGCCGACTTAAGTACAAGAAAACTGGCTCCTCTTACTGTCTAAGTTTTGAACCATTCCTGTGACACTAGTTATAGATTACGATGCTTCACTTCAGGTTTACTGTATCCCTCTGACCTTTTTATTGTTGACGAAACTCTGAAATTGCATCGGAATTAAATTCAAAAGGCACAATGTCAACTTAAGTACAAGAACACTGACTCTACTTACTGTCTATGTTTTGAACCACTCCTGTGACACTAGTTATAGATTCCGATTATTCACTTCACGTTTACTGTATCCCTCTGACATTCTTATTGACGATGAAACACAGATATTGCTTCTCAATGAAATAGAAAAGGCACAATGCCGATTTAAGTACAAGAATACTGACTCTTATAACTGTCTATGCCTTGAACCATTCCTGTGGCACTAGTTATAGATACCGATGCTTCACTTCAGGTTTACTGTATCCCTCTGACCTTCTTATTGACGATGATACACAGAAATTTCATCGGAATTAAATACAAAAGGCACAATGCCGACTTAAGTACAAGAAAACTGACTCTTCTTACTGTCTATGTTTTGAACCATTCACGTGACACTAGTTATAGATTCCGATGCTTCACCTCAGGTTTACTGTATCCCTCTGACCTTCTCATTGACGATGAAACACTGAAATTGCAACGGAATTAAATACAAAAGGCACAATGCCGACTTAAGTACAAGAAAACTGACTCTTCTTACTGTCTATGTTTTGAACCATTCACGTGACATTAGTTATAGCTTCCGATGCCTTACTCGATGTTTACTGTATCCCTCGGACATTCTTATTGACGATGAAACACAGAAATTGCTTCGGATTTAAATAGAAAAGGCACAATGCCGATTTAAGTACAAGAATACTGACTCTTATAACTGTCTATGCTTTGAACCATTCCTGTGGCAATAGTTACAGATTCCGATGCTTCACTTGAGGTTTACTGTATCCCTCTGACCTTCGTATTGACGATGAGACACAGAAATTTCATCGGAATTAAATACAAAAGGCACAATGCCGACTTAAGTACAAGAAAACTGACTCTTCTTACTGTCTATGTTTTGAACCATTCCTGTGACACTAGTTATAGATTCCGATGCTTCACTTAAGGTATACTGTATACCTCCGATCTTCTTATTGACGATGAAACACAGAAATTGCATCGGAATTAAATACAAACGGAACAATGCCGACTTAAGTACAAGAAAACTGACTCTTCTTACTGTCTATGATTTAACCATTCCTGTGACACTAGTTATAGATTCCGATGCTTCACCTCAGGTTTACTGTATCCCTCTGACCTTTTTATTGACGATGAAACACTGAAATTGCAACGGAATTAAATACAAAATTGCACACTGCCGCCTTAAGTACAAGAAAACTGACTCTTCTTACTGTCTATGTTTTGAACCATTCCTGTGACTCTAGTTATAGATTCCGCTGCTTCGCTTCAGGTTTACTGTAACCCTCTGACCTTCTTATTGACGATGAAACACAGAAATTGCATCGGAATTAAATACAAAAGGCACAATGCCGACTTAAGTACAAGTAAACTGACTCTTCTTACTGTCTAAGATTTGAATAATTCCTGTGACACTAGTTATAGATTCCGAAGCTTGACGTTAGCTTTACTGTATCCCTCTGAACCTTCTTATTGGAGATGAAACACGGAAATTGCATCGGATTTAAATACAAAAGGCACAATGCCGACTTAAGTACAAGAAAACTGACTCTTCTTACTGTCTATGTTTTGAACCATTCCTGTGACACTAGTTATAGATTTCGATGCTTCACTTCAGGTTTACTGTATCCCTCTGACCTTCTTATTGATGATGAAACACAGAAATTGCATCGGAATTAAATACAAAAGGCACAATGCCGTCTTAAGGACAAGATCTCTGACTCTTCTTACTCTTTATGTTTAGAACCATTATTGTGTCAATAGTTATAGATTCCGATGCTTCACTTCAGGTTTACTGTATCCCTCTGACCTTCTTATTGACGATGAAACACAGATATTGCATCGGAATTAAATACAAATGGCACAATGCCGACAAAAGTACAAGAAAACTGACTCTTCTTACTGTCTATGTTTTGAACCATTCACGTGACATTAGTTATAGCTTCCGATGCTTTACTCCAGGTTTACTGTATCCCTCGGACATTCTTATTGACGATGAAACACAGAAATTGCTTCGGAATTAAATACAAAAGGCACAATGCCGACTTAAGTACAGGAGAACTGACTCTTCTTACTCTCTATGATTTGAACCATTCCTGTGACACTTGTTATAGATTCCGATGCTTCACTTCAGGTTTACTGTATCCCTCTGACCTTCTTGTTGACGATGAAAGACAGAAATTGCATCGGAATCAAATACAAAAGGCACAATACCGACTTATGTACAAGAAAACTGACTCTTCTAACTGTCTATGTTTGAACCATTCATGTGACACTAGTTATACATTCCGATGCTTTACGTCAGGTTTACTGTATCCCTCTGACCTTCTTATTGACGATGAAACATAGAAATTGCATCGGAATTAAATAGAAAAGGAACAATGACGACTTAAGTACAAGAAATCTGACTCTTCGGAATATCTATGTATTAAACCATTCCTGTGACACTAGTTACTGATTCCGATGCTTCACTTCAGGTTTACTGTTTCCCTCTGACCTTCTTATTGAAGATGAAACACAGAAATTGCATCGGAATTAAATACAAAAGACACAATGCCGACTTAAGTACAAGAAAACTGACTCTTCTTACTGTCTATGATTTGAACCATTCCTGTGACACTAGTTATAGATTCCTATGCTTCACTTCAGGTTTACTGTACCCTCTGACCTTCTTATTGACGATGAAACACAGAAATTGCATCGGAATTAAATACAAAAGGCACAATGCCGACTTAAGTACAAGAAAACTGACTCTTCTTACTGTCTAAGTTTTAACCTTTCCTGTGATACTAGTTATAGATTCCGATGCTTCTCTTCAGGTTTACTGTATCCCTCTGACTTTCTTATTGTTGACGAAACACAGAAATTGCATCGGAATTAAATACAAAAGGCACAATGCCGACTTAAATACAGGAAAACTGACTCTTCTTACTCTCTATGCTTTGAACCATTCCTGTGACACTAGTTATAGATTCCGATGCTTCACTTCAGGTTTAGTGTATCCCTCTGATCTTCTTATTGACGATGAAACACAGAATTTGCATCGGAATTAAATACAAAAGGTACAATGCCGACTTAAGTACAAGAAAACTGACTGCTCTTACTGTCTATGTTTGAACCATTCCTCTGACACTAGTTATAGATTCCGATGCTTCACTTCAGGTTTACTGTATCCCTCTGACCTTCTTATTGACGATGAAATACAGAAATTGCATCGGAATTAAATACAAAAGGCACAATGAAGACTTAAGTACAAGAAAACTGACTCTTCTTACTCTCTATGTTTTGAACCATTCCTGTGACACTACTGATAGATTCCGATGCTTCACTTCAGGTTCACTGTATCCCTCTGACCTTCTTATTGACGATGAAACATTGAAATTGCATCGGAATCAAATACAAAGGCACAATGCCGACTCAAGTACAAGAAAACTGACTCCTCTTAATGTCAATGTTTGAACCATTCCTGTGACACTAGCTATAGATTCCGATGCTTCACTTCAGGTTTACTGTATCCCTCTGACCTTCTTATTGACGATGAAACACAGATCTTGCATCGGAAATAAATACAAAAGGCACAACGCCCACTTAAGTACAAGAAACCTGACTCTTCTTACTGTCTATGATTTGAACCATTCCTGTGACACTAGTAATAGATCCCGATGCTTCACTTCAGGTTTACTGTATCCCTCTGACCTTCTTATTGACGATGAAGCACAGAAATTGCATCGAAATTAAATACAAAAGGCACAATGCTGACTTAAGTACAAGAAAACTGATTCTTCTTATTGTCTATGTTTGAACCATTCCTATGACACTAGATATGGTTTCCGATGCTTCACTTCAGGTTTACAGTATCCCTCTGACCGTTTTATTGACGATGAAACACAGAACTTGAATCTGAATTAAATACAAAAAGCACAATGCCGACTTAAGTACAAGAAAACTAACTCTTCTTACTGTCTATGTTTTGAACCATTCCTGTGACACTAGTCACAGATTCCGATGCCTCACTTCAGGTTTACTGTATCCCTCTGACCTTCTTATTGACGATGAAACACAGAAATTGCATCGGAATTAAATACAAAAGGCACAATGCCGACTTAAGTACAAGAAAACTGACACTTCTTACTGTCTATGTTTTGAACCATTCATGTGACATTAGTTATAGATTCCGATGCTTCACTTCAGGTTTACTGTTTCCCTCTGACCTTCTTATTGACGATGAAACACAGAAATTGCTTCGGAAATTAATACATAAGGCACAATGCCGTCTTAAGTACAGGAAAACTGACTCTTCATACTATCTATGTTTTGAAACATTCATGTGACACTAGTTATAGATTCCGATGCTCACTTCAGGTTTACTGTATCCCTCTGACCTTCTTATTGACGATGAAACACAGAAATTGCGTCGGAATTAAATGCAAAAGGTACAATGCCGACTTAAGTACAAGAAAAGTGACTCTTCTTACTGTCTATGTTTTGAACCATTCCTGTGACACTAGATATAGATTCCGATGCTTCACTTCAGGTATACTGTATCCCTCTGACCTTCTTATTGACGATGAAACACAGAAATTGCTTTGGAATTAAATACAAAAGTCACAATGCCGACTTAAGTACAAGATTACTGACTCTTCTTACTGTCTATGATTTGAACCATTCCTGTGACTCTAGTTATAGATTCCGATGCTTCACTTCAGGTTTACTGTATCCCTCTGACCTTCTTATTGACGATGAAACACTGAAATTGCATCGGAATTAAATACAAAAGGCACAATGCCGACTTAAGTACAAGAAAACTGACTCTTCTTACTGTCTAAGTTTTGAACAATTCCTGTGACACTAACTATAGATTCCGAAGCTTCACGTCAGCTTTCTGTATCCCTCTGACCTTCTTATTGACGATGAAACACCGAAATTGCATCGGAATTAAATACAAAAGTCACAATGCCGACTTAAGTACAAGAAAACTGTCTCTTCTTATTGTCTATGTTTTGAACCATTCCTGTGACACTAGTTATAGATTCCGATGCTTCACTTCATGTTTACTGTATCCCTCTGTCCTTCTTATTGACGATAAAACCCAGAAATTGCATCGGAATGATATACGAAAGGCACAATGCCGACTTAAGTACAAGAAAACCGACTCTTCTTAGTGTCTATGTTTAGAACCATTCCTGTGGTACTAGTTATAGATTCCGATGCTTCACTTCGGGTTTAATGTATCCCTCAGACATTCTTATTGACGATGAAACACAGAAATTGCATCGAAATTAAATACAAATGGCACAATGCCGACTTAAGTACAAGAAAATTGACTCTTCTATGTTTTGAACCATTCACGTGACGTTAGTTATAGCTTCCGATGCTTTACTACAGGTTTACTGTATCCCTCGGACATTCTTATTGACTATGAAACACAGAAATTGATTCGGAATTAAATACAAAAGGCACAATGCCGACTTAAGTACAAGAAAACTGACTCCTCTTACTGTCTAAGTTTTGAACCATTCCTGTGACACTAGTTATAGAATACGATGCTTCACTTCAGGTTTACTGTATCCCTCTGACCTTTTTATTGTTGACGAAACTCTGAAATTGCATCGGAATTAAATTCAAAAGGCACAATGTCAACTTAAGTACAAGAACACTGACTCTACTTACTGTCTATGTTTTGAACCACTCCTATGACACTAGTTATAGATTCCGATTATTCACTTCACGTTTACTGTATCCCTCTGACATTCTTATTGACGATGAAACACAGATATTGCTTCTCAATGAAATAGAAAAGGCACAATGCCGATTTAAGTACAAGAATACTGACTCTTATAACTGTCTATGCCTTGAACCATTCCTGTGGCACTAGTTATAGATACCGATGCTTCACTTCAGGTTTACTGTATCCCTCTGACCTTCTTATTGACGATGATACACAGAAATTTCATCGGAATTAAATACAAAAGGCACAATGCCGACTTAAGTACAAGAAAACTGACTCTTCTTACTGTCTATGATTTGAACCATTCCTGTGACACTAGTTATAGATTCCGATGCATCACTTAAGGTTTACTGTATCCCTCCGACCTTCTTATTGACAATGAAACTCTGAAATTGCATCGGAATTAAATCCAAAAGGCACAATGTCAACTTAAGTACAAGAATACTGACTCTACTTACTGTCTATGTTTTGAACCATTCACGTGACACTAGTTATAGATTCCGATGCTTCACCTCAGGTTTACTGTATCCCTCTGACCTTCTCATTGACGATGAAACACTGAAATTGCAACGGAATTAAATACAAAAGGCACAATGCCGACTTAAGTACAAGAAAACTGACTCTTCTTACTGTCTATGTTTTGAACCATTCACGTGACATTAGTTATAGCTTCCGATGCCTTACTCCATGTTTACTGTATCCCTCGGACATTCTTATTGACGATGAAACACAGAAATTGCTTCGGAATTAAATAGAAAAGGCACAATGCCGATTTAAGTACAAGAATACTGACTCTTATAACTGTCTATGCTTTGAACCATTCCTGTGGCAATAGTTATAGATTCCGATGCTTCACTTGAGGTTTACTGTATCCCTCTGACCTTCGTATTGACGATGAGACACAGAAATTTCATCGGAATTAAATACAAAAGGCACAATGCCGACTTAAGTACAAGAAAACTGACTCTTCTTACTGTCTATGTTTTGAACCATTCCTGTGACACTAGTTATAGATTCCGATGCTTCACTTAAGGTATACTGTATACCTCCGATCTTCTTATTGACGATGAAACACAGAAATTGCATCGGAATTAAATACAAACGGAACAATGCCGACTTAAGTACAAGAAAACTGACTCTTCTTACTGTCTATGATTTAACCATTCCTGTGACACTAGTTATAGATTCCGATGCTTCACCTCAGGTTTACTGTATCCCTCTGACCTTTTTATTGACGATGAAACACTGAAATTGCAACGGAATTAAATACAAAATTGCACACTGCCGCCTTAAGTACAAGAAAACTGACTCTTCTTACTGTCTATGTTTTGAACCATTCCTGTGACTCTAGTTATAGATTCCGCTGCTTCGCTTCAGGTTTACTGTAACCCTCTGACCTTCTTATTGACGATGAAACACAGAAATTGCATCGGAATTAAATACAAAAGGCACAATGCCGACTTAAGTACAAGTAAACTGACTCTTCTTACTGTCTAAGATTTGAATAATTCCTGTGACACTAGTTATGGATTCCGAAGCTTGACGTTAGCTTTACTGTATCCCTCTGAACCTTCTTATTGGAGATGAAACACGGAAATTGCATCGGATTTAAATACAAAAGGCACAATGAAGACTTAAGTACAAGAAAACTGACTCTTCTTACTGTCTATGTTTTGAACCATTCCTGTGACACTAGTTATAGATTCCGATGCTTCACTTCAGGTTTACTGTATCCCTCTGACCTTCTTATTGATGATGAAACACAGAAATTGCATCGGAATTAAATACAAAAGGCACAATGCCGACTTAAGGACAAGATCTCTGACTCTTCTTACTCTTTATGTTTAGAACCATTATTGTGTCAATAGTTATAGATTCCGATGCTTCACTTCAGGTTTACTGTATCCCTCTGACCTTCTTATTGACGATGAAACACAGATATTGCATCGGAATTAAATACAAATGGCACAATGCCGACAAAAGTACAAGAAAACTGACTCTTCTTACTGTCTATGTTTTGAACCATTCACGTGACATTAGTTATAGCTTCCGATGCTTTACTCCAGGTTTACTGTATCCCTCGGACATTCTTATTGACGATGAAACACAGAAATTGCTTCGGAATTAAATACAAAAGGCACAATGCCGACTTAAGTACAAGAAAACTGACTCTTCTTACTGTCTAAGCTTTGAACCATTCCTGTGACACTAGTTATAGATTCCGATGCTTCACTTCAGGTTTACTGTATCACTCTGACCTTTTTTTTTGTTGATGAAACTCTGAAATTGCATCGGAATTAATTACAAAAGGCACAATGTCAACTTAAGTACAAGAATACTGACTCTACTTACTGTCTATGTTTTGCACCATTCCTGTGACACTAGTTATAGATTCCGATTATTCACTTCACGTTTACTGTATCCCTCTGACCTTCTTATTGACGATGAAACACAGAAATTGCATCGGAATTAAATACAAAAGGCACAATGCCGACTTAAGTACAAGAAAACTGACACTTCTTACAGTCTATGTTTTGAACCATTCACGTGACACTAGTTATAGCTTCCGATGCTTTACTCCAGGTTTACTGTATCCCTCGGACATTCTTATTGACGATGAGACACAGAAATTGCTTCGGAATTAAATTGAAAAGGCACAATGCCGATTTAAATACAAGAATACTGACTCCTATAGCTGTCTATGCTTTGAACCATTCCTGTGACACTAGTTATAGATTCCAATGCATCACTTCAGGTTTACTGTATCCCTCTGACCTTCTTACTGACGATGAAACACAGAAATTCCATCGGAATTAAATACAAAAGGCACAATGCCGACTTAAGTACAAGAAAACTGACTCTTCTTACTGTCTATGTTTTGAACCATTCCTGTGACACTAGTTATAGATTCCGATGCTTCACTTAAGGTTTACTGCATCACTCCGACCTTCTTATTGGCGATGAAACACAGAAATTGCATCGGAATTAAATACAAACGGAACAATGCCGACTTAAGTACAAGACAACTGACTCTTCTTACTGTCTATGTTTTGAACCATTCCTGTGACACTAGTTATAGATTCCGATGCTTAACCTCAGGTTTACTGTATCCCTCTGACCTTCTTATTGACGATGAAACACAGAAATTGCAACGGAATTAAATACAAAAGGCACAATGCCGACTTATGTACAAGAAAACTGACTCTTCTTATTGTCTATGTTTTGAACCATTCCTGTGACTCTAGTTATAGATTCCAATGCTTCGCTTCAGGTTTACTGTAACCCTCTGACCTTCTTATTGACGATGAAACACAGTAATTGCATCGGAATTAAATACAAAAGGCACAATGCCGACTTAAGTACAAGAAAACTGACTCTTCGTAGTGTCTATGTTTTGAACCATTCCTGTAGTACTAGTTATAGATTCCGATGCTTAACTTAGGGTTTACTGTATCCCTTAGACCTTCTTATTGACGATGAAACACAGAAATTGCATCGGAGTTATATACAAAAGGCACAATGCCGACTTAAGTACAAGAAAACTGACTCTTCTTATTGTCTATGTTTTGAACTATTCCTGTGACACTAGTTATTGATTCCGATGCTTCACTTCATTTTTACTGTATCCCTCTGACCTTCTTATTGACGATGAAACACAGAAATTGCATCGGAATTAAATAGAAAAGGCACAATGCCGACTTAAGTACAAGAAAAATGACTCTTATAACTGTCTATGTCTTTGAACCATTCCTGTGACACTAGTTATATATTACAATGCTTCACTTCAGGTTTTTTTGAATCCCTCTGACCTTCTTATTGACGATGAAACACAGAAATTGCATCGGGATGAAATACAAAAGGTACAACGCTGACTTAAGCACAAGGAAACTGACTCTTCTTACTGTCTATGTTTGAACCATTCCTGTGAAACTAGATATAGATTCCGATGCTTCACTTCAGGTTCACTGTATCCCTCTGACCTTCTTATTGACAATGAAACACAGAAATTGCATCGGGATGAAATACAAAAGGTACAACGCTGACTTAAGCACAAGGAAACTGACTCTTCTTACTGTCTATGTTTGAACCATTCCTGTGAAACTAGATATAGATTCCGATGCTTCACTTCAGGTTCACTGTATCCCTCTGACCTTCTTATTGACGATGAAACACAGAAATTGCTTCGGAAATAAATACATAAGGCACAATGCCGACTTAAGTACAGGAAATCTATCTCTTCATCTGTCTATGTTTTGAACCATTCATGTGACACTAGTGTTAGATTCCGATGCTTCACTTCAGGTTTACTGTATCCCTCTGACCTTCTTATTGACGATGAAACACAGAAATTGCATCGGAATTAAATACAAAAGGCACAATGCCGACATAAGTACAAGAAAACTGACTCTTCTTACTGTCTATGTTTTCAACCATTCATGTGACACTAGTTATAGATTCCGATGCTTCACTTCTGGTTTACTGTATCCCTCTGACCTTCTTATTGACGATGAAACCCAGAAATTGCATCGGACTTAAATACAAAAGGCACAATGCCGACTTAAGTTCAAGAAAACTGACACTTACATCTGTCTATGTTTTGAACCATTCCTGTGACACTAGTTATAGATTCCGATGCTTCACTTCAGGTTTCCTGTGTCCCTCTGACCTTCTTATTGACGATGAAACACAGAAATTTCATCGGAATTAAATACAAAAGGCACAATGCCGACTTAAGTACAAGAAAACTGACTCTTCTTACTGTCTATGTTTGGAACCATTCCTGTGACACTAGTTATAGATTCCGATGCTTCACTTCAGGTTTACTGTATCCCTCCGACCTTCTTAATGACGGTGAATCACAGGAATTGCATCGGAATTAAATACAAACGGCACAATGCCGACTTAAGTAGATGAAAACTGACTCTTCTTACTGTCTAAGTTTTGAACCATTCCTGTGACACTACTTATAGATTCCGATGCTTCACGTCAGCTTTACTGTATCCCTCTGACCTTCTTATTGACGATGAAACACAGAAATTGCATCGGAATTAAATACAAAAGGCACAATGCCGACTTAAGTACAAGAAACCTGACTCTTCTTACTGTCTATGTTTTGAACCATTCCTGTGACACTAGTTATAGGTTCCGATGCTTCACTTCAGGTTTACTGTATCCCTCTGACCTTCTTATTGAACAACGAAACACAGAAATTCCATCGGAATTAAATACAATGGGCACAATGCCGTCTTCAGTACAAGATAACTGACTCTTCTTACTGTCTATGTTTTGAACCATTCATGTGACATTAGTTATAGATTCCTATGCTTTACTTCAGGTTTGCTGTATCCCTCTGACCTTTTAATTCACAATGAAACACAGAAATTGCATCGGAATTAAATACAAAAGGCACAATGCCGACTTAAGTACAAGAAAACTGACTCTTCTTACTGACTATGTTTTGAACCATTCATGTGACACTAGTTATAGATTCCGATGTTTCACTTCAGGTTTACTGTATCCCTCTGACCTTCTTATTGACGATGAAACACAGAAATTGCATCGTAATTAAATACAAAAGGCACAATGCCAAAATAAGTACAAGAAAACTGACTCTCCTTACTGTCTATGATTTGAACCATTCACGTGACACTAGTTATAGATTCCGATTCTTCACTTCAGGTTTACTGTATCCCTCTGACCTTCTTATCGACGGTGAAACACAAAAATTGCATCGAAATTAAATACAAAAGGCACAATGCCGACTTAAGTACAAGAAAACTGACTCTTCTTACTGACTATGTTTTGAACCATTCCTGTGACACTGGTTATAAATTCCGATGCTTCACTTCCTGTTTACTGTATCCCTCTGACCTTCTTATTGACGATGAAACACAGAAATTGCATCGGAGTTAAATACAAAAGGCACAATCCCGACTTAAGTACAAGAAAGTGACTCTTCTTACTGTCTATGCTTTTGAACAATTCCTGTGACGCTAGTTATAGATTCCGATGCTTCATTTCACTTTTACTGTATCCCTCTGACCTTCTTATTGACGATGAAACACAGAAATTGCATCGGACTTAAATACAAAAGGCACAATGCCGACTTAAGTACAAGAAAACTGACACTTATAACTGTCTATGGTTTGAACAATTACTGTGACACTAGTTATAGATTCCGATGCTTCGCTTCAGGTTTACTGTAACCCTCTGACCTTCTTATTGACGATGAAACACAGAAATTGCATCGGAATTAAATACAAAAGGCACAATGCCGACTTAAGTACAAGAAAACTGACCCTTCTTACAGTCAAAGTTTTGAACCATTCCTGTGACACTAGTTATAGATTCCGATGCTTCACTACAGGTTTCCAGTATCCTTCCGACTTTCTTATTGTTGACGAAACACAGAAATTGCATCGGAATTAAATACAAAAGGCACAATGCCGACTTAAGTACAGGAAAACTGACTCTTCTTACTCTCTATGATTTGAACCATTCCTGTGACACTTGTTATAGATTCCGATGCTTCACTTCAGGTTTACTGTATCCCTCTGACCTTCTTGTTGACGATGAAAGACAGAAATTGCATCGGAATCAAATACAAAAGGCACAATACCGACTTATGTACAAGAAAACTGACTCTTCTAACTGTCTATGTTTGAACCATTCATGTGACACTAGTTATACATTCCGATGCTTTACGTCAGGTTTACTGTATCCCTCTGACCTTCTTATTGACGATGAAACATAGAAATTGCATCGGAATTAAATAGAAAAGGAACAATGACGACTTAAGTACAAGAAATCTGACTCTTCTGAATATCTATGTATTAAACCATTCCTGTGACACTAGTTACTGATTCCGATGCTTCACTTCAGGTTTACTGTTTCCCTCTGACCTTCTTATTGAAGATGAAACACAGAAATTGCATCGGAATTAAATACAAAAGGCACAATGCCAACTTAAGTACAAGAAAACTGACTCTTCTTACTGTCTATGATTTGAACCATTCCTGTGACACTAGTTATAGATTCCTATGCTTCACTTCAGGTTTACTGTACCCTCTGACCTTCTTATTGACGATGAAACACAGAAATTGCATCGGAATTAAATACAAAAGGCACAATGCCGACTTAAGTACAAGAAAACCGACTCTTCTTACTGTCTAAGTTTTAACCTTTCCTGTGATACTAGTTATAGATTCCGATGCTTCTCTTCAGGTTTACTGTATCCCTCTGACTTTCTTATTGTTGACGAAACACATAAATTGCATCGGAATTAAATACAAAAGGCACAATGCCGACTTAAATACAGGAAAACTGACTCTTCTTACTCTCTATGCTTTGAACCATTCCTGTGACACTAGTTATAGATTCCGATGCTTCACTTCAGGTTTAGTGTATCCCTCTGATCTTCTTATTGACGATGAAACACAGAAATTGCATCGGAATTAAATACAAAAGGTACAATGCCGACTTAAGTACAAGAAAACTGACTGCTCTTACTGTCTATGTTTGAACCATTCCTCTGACACTAGTTATAGATTCCGATGCTTCACTTCAGGTTTACTGTATCCCTCTGACCTTCTTATTGACGATGAAATACAGAAATTGCATCGGAATTAAATACAAAAGGCACAATGAAGACTTAAGTACAAGAAAACTGACTCTTCTTACTCTCTATGTTTTGAACCATTCCTGTGACACTACTGATAGATTCCGATGCTTCACTTCAGGTTCACTGTATCCCTCTGACCTTCTTATTGACGATGAAACATTGAAATTGCATCGGAATCAAATACAAAGGCACAATGCCGACTCAAGTACAAGAAAACTGACTCCTCTTAATGTCAATGTTTGAACCATTCCTGTGACACTAGCTATAGATTCCGATGCTTCACTTCAGGTTTACTGTATCCCTCTGACCTTCTTATTGACGATGAAACACAGATCTTGCATCGGAATTAAATACAAAAGGCACAACGCCCACTTAAGTACAAGAAACCTGACTCTTCTTACTGTCTATGATTTGAACCATTCCTGTGACACTAGTAATAGATCCCGATGCTTCACTTCAGGTTTACTGTATCCCTCTGACCTTCTTATTGACGATGAAGCACAGAAATTGCATCGAAATTAAATACAAAAGGCACAATGCTGACTTAAGTACAAGAAAACTGATTCTTCTTATTGTCTATGTTTGAACCATTCCTATGACACCAGATATGGTTTCCGATGCTTCACTTCAGGTTTACAGTATCCCTCTGACCTTCTTATTGACGATGAAACACAGAACTTGAATCTGAATTAAATACAAAAAGCACAATGCCGACTTAAGTACAAGAAAACTAACTCTTCTTACTGTCTATGTTTTGAACCATTCCTGTGACACTAGTCACAGATTCCGATGCCTCACTTCAGGTTTACTGTATCCCTCTGACCTTCTTATTGACGGCTAAACACAGAAATTGCATCGGATATAATACAATGGCACAATGCCGACTTAAGTACAAGACAACTGACTCCTCTTACTGTCTATGTTTTGAACCATTCGTGTTACACTAGTTATAGATTCCGATGCTTCTCTTCATTTATACTGTATCACTATGACCTTCTTATTGACGATGAAACAAAGAAATTGCATCGGAATTAAATAGAAAATGCATAATGCAGATTTAAGAACAAGAATACTGACACTTATAACTGTCTATGCTTTGAAACATTCCTGTGACACTAGTTATAGATTCCGATGCTTCACTTCAGGTTTACTGTATCCCTCTGACCTTCTTATTGACGATGAAACACAGAAATTGCATCGGAATTAAATACAAAAGGCACAATGCCGACTTAAGTACAAGAAAACTGACACTTCTTACTGTCTATGTTTTGAACCATTCATGTGACATTAGTTATAGATTCCGATGCTTCACTTCAGGTTTACTGTATCCCTCTGACCTTCTTATTGACGATGAAACACAGAAATTGCTTCGGAAATTAATACATAAGGCACAATGCCGTCTTGAGTACAGGAAAACTGACTCTTCATACTGTCTATGTTTTGAAACATTCATGTGACACTAGTTATAGATTCCGATGCTCACTTCAGGTTTACTGTATCCCTCTGACCTTCTTATTGACGATGAAACACAGAAATTGCGTCGGAATTAAATGCAAAAGGTACAATGCCGACTTAAGTACAAGAAAAGTGACTCTTCTTACTGTCTATGTTTTGAACCATTCCTGTGACACTAGATATAGATTCCGATGCTTCACTTCAGGTATACTGTATCCCTCTGACCTTCTTATTGACGATGAAACACAGAAATTGCTTTGGAATTAAATACAAAATTCACAATGCCGACTTAAGTACAAGATTACTGACTCTTCTTACTGTCTATGATTTGAACCATTCCTGTGACTCTAGTTATAGATTCCGATGCTTCACTTCAGGTTTACTGTATCCCTCTGACCTTCTTATTGACGATGAAACACTGAAATTGCATCGGAATTAAATACAAAAGGCACAATGCCGACTTAAGTACAAGAAAACTGACTCTTCTTACTGTCTAAGTTTTGAACAATTCCTGTGACACTAACTATAGATTCCGAAGCTTCACGTCAGCTTTCTGTATCCCTCTGACCTTCTTATTGACGATGAAACACCGAAATTGCATCGGAATTAAATACAAAAGTCACAATGCCGACTTAAGTACAAGAAAACTGTCTCTTCTTATTGTCTATGTTTTGAACCATTCCTGTGACACTAGTTATAGATTCCGATGCTTCACCTCATGTTTACTGTATCCCTCTGACCTTCTTATTGACGATAAAACCCAGAAATTGCATCGGAATGATATACGAAAGGCACAATGCCGACTTAAGTACAAGAAAACCGACTCTTCTTAGTGTCTATGTTTTGAACCATTCCTGTGGTACTAGTTATAGATTCCGATGCTTCACTTCGGGTTTAATGTATCCCTCAGACATTCTTATTCACGATGAAACACAGAAATTGCATCGGAATTAAATACAAATGGCACAATGCCGACTTAAGTACAAGAAAATTGACTCTTCTATGTTTTGAACCATTCACGTGACGTTAGTTATAGCTTCCGATGCTTTACTACAGGTTTACTGTATCCCTCGGACATTCTTATTGACTATGAAACACAGAAATTGATTCGGAATTAAATACAAAAGGCACAATGCCGACTTAAGTACAAGAAAACTGACTCCTCTTACTGTCTAAGTTTTGAACCATTCCTGTGACACTAGTTATAGATTACGATGCTTCACTTCAGGTTTACTGTATCCCTCTGACCTTTTTATTGTTGACGAAACTCTGAAATTGCATCGGAATTAAATTCAAAAGGCACAATGTCAACTTAAGTACAAGAACACTGACTCTACTTACTGTCTATGTTTTGAACCACTCCTGTGACACTAGTTATAGATTCCGATTATTCACTTCACGTTTACTGTATCCCTCTGACATTCTTATTGACGATGAAACACAGATATTGCTTCTCAATGAAATAGAAAAGGCACAATGCCGATTTAAGTACAAGAATACTGACTCTTATAACTGTCTATGCCTTGAACCATTCCTGTGGCACTAGTTATAGATACCGATGCTTCACTTCAGGTTTACTGTATCCCTCTGACCTTCTTATTGACGATGATACACAGAAATTTCATCGGAATTAAATACAAAAGGCACAATGCCGACTTAAGTACAAGAAAACTGACTGTTCTTACTGTCTATGATTTGAACCATTCCTGTGACACTAGTTATAGATTCCGATGCATCACTTAAGGTTTACTGTATCCCTCCGACCTTCTTATTGACAATGAAACTCTGAAATTGCATCGGAATTAAATCCAAAAGGCACAATGTCAACTTAAGTACAAGAATACTGACTCTACTTACTGTCTATGTTTTGAACCATTCACGTGACACTAGTTATAGATTCCGATGCTTCACCTCAGGTTTACTGTATCCCTCTGACCTTCTCATTGACGATGAAACACTGAAATTGCAACGGAATTAAATACAAAAGGCACAATGCCGACTTAAGTACAAGAAAACTGACTCTTCTTACTGTCTATGTTTTGAACCATTCACGTGACATTAGTTATAGCTTCCGATGCCTTACTCCATGTTTACTGTATCCCTCGGACATTCTTATTGACGATGAAACACAGAAATTGCTTCGGAATTAAATAGAAAAGGCACAATGCCGATTTAAGTACAAGAATACTGACTCTTATAACTGTCTATGCTTTGAACCATTCCTGTGGCAATAGTTATAGATTCCGATGCTTCACTTGAGGTTTACTGTATCCCTCTGACCTTCGTATTGACGATGAGACACAGAAATTTCATCGGAATTAAATACAATAGGCACAATGCCGACTTAAGTACAAGAAAACTGACTCTTCTTACTGTCTATGTTTTGAACCATTCCTGTGACACTAGTTATAGATTCCGATGCTTCACTTAAGGTATACTGTATACCTCCGATCTTCTTATTGACGATGAAACACAGAAATTGCATCGGAATTAAATACAAACGGAACAATGCCGACTTAAGTACAAGAAAACTGACTCTTCTTACTGTCTATGATTTAACCATTCCTGTGACACTAGTTATAGATTCCGATGCTTCACCTCAGGTTTACTGTATCCCTCTGACCTTTTTATTGACGATAAAACACTGAAATTGCAACGGAATTAAATACAAAATTGCACACTGCCGCCTTAAGTACAAGAAAACTGACTCTTCTTACTGTCTATGTTTTGAACCATTCCTGTGACTCTAGTTATAGATTCCGCTGCTTCGCTTCAGGTTTACTGTAACCCTCTGACCTTCTTATTGACGATGAAACACAGAAATTGCATCGGAATTAAATACAAAAGGCACAATGCCGACTTAAGTACAAGTAAACTGACTCTTCTTACTGTCTAAGATTTGAATAATTCCTGTGACACTAGTTATAGATTCCGAAGCTTGACGTTAGCTTTACTGTATCCCTCTGAACCTTCTTATTGGAGATGAAACACGGAAATTGCATCGGATTTAAATACAAAAGGCACAATGCCGACTTAAGTACAAGAAAACTGACTCTTCTTACTGTCTATGTTTTGAACCATTCCTGTGACACTAGTTATAGATTCCGATGCTTCACTTCAGGTTTACTGTATCCCTCTGACCTTCTTATTGATGATGAAACACAGAAATTGCATCGGAATTAAATACAAAAGGCACAATGCCGACTTAAGTACAAGTAAACTGACTCTTCTTACTGTCTAAGATTTGAATAATTCCTGTGACACTAGTTATAGATTCCGAAGCTTGACGTTAGCTTTACTGTATCCCTCTGAACCTTCTTATTGGAGATGAAACACGGAAATTGCATCGGATTTAAATACAAAAGGCACAATGCCGACTTAAGTACAAGAAAACTGACTCTTCTTACTGTCTATGTTTTGAACCATTCCTGTGACACTAGTTATAGATTCCGATGCTTCACTTCAGGTTTACTGTATCCCTCTGACCTTCTTATTGATGATGAAACACAGAAATTGCATCGGAATTAAATACAAAAGGCACAATGCCGACTTAAGGACAAGATCTCTGACTCTTCTTACTCTTTATGTTTAGAACCATTATTGTGTCAATAGTTATAGATTCCGATGCTTCACTTCAGGTTTACTGTATCCCTCTGACCTTCTTATTGACGATGAAACACAGATATTGCATCGGAATTAAATACAAATGGCACAATGCCGACAAAAGTACAAGAAAACTGACTCTTCTTACTGTCTATGTTTTGAACCATTCACGTGACATTAGTTATAGCTTCCGATGCTTTACTCCAGGTTTACTGTATCCCTCGGACATTCTTATTGACGATGAAACTCAGAAATTGCTTCGGAATTAAATACAAAAGGCACAATGCCGACTTAAGTACAAGAAAACTGACTCTTCTTACTGTCTAAGCTTTGAACCATTCCTGTGACACTAGTAATAGATTCCGATGCTTCACTTCAGGTTTACTGTATCACTCTGACCTTTTTTTTGTTGATGAAACTCTGAAATTGCATCGGAATTAATTACAAAAGGCACAATGTCAACTTAAGTACAAGAATACTGACTCTACTTACTGTCTATGTTTTGCACCATTCCTGTGACACTAGTTATAGATTCCGATTATTCACTTCACGTTTACTGTATCCCTCTGACTTCTTATTGACGATGAAACACAGAAATTGCATCGGAATTAAATACAAAAGCCACAATGCCGACTTAAGTACAAGAAAACTGACACTTCTTACAGTCTATGTTTTGAACCATTCACGTGACACTAGTTATAGCTTCCGATGCTTTACTCCAGGTTTACTGTATCCCTCGGACATTCTTATTGACGATGAGACACAGAAATTGCTTCGGAATTAAATTGAAAAGGCACAATGCCGATTTAAATACAAGAATACTGACTCCTATAACTGTCTATGCTTTGAACCATTCCTGTGACACTAGTTATAGATTCCAATGCATCACTTCAGGTTTACTGTATCAATCTGACCTTCTTATTGACGATGAAACACAGAAATTCCATCGGAATTAAATACAAAAGGCACAATGCCGACTTAAGTACAACAAAACTGACTCTTCTTACTGTCTATGTTTTGAACCATTCCTGTGACACTAGTTATAGATTCCGATGCTTCACTTAAGGTTTACTGCATCACTCCGACCTTCTTATTGGCGATGAAACACAGAAATTGCATCGGAATTAAATACAAACGGAACAATGCCGACTTAAGTACAAGACAACTGACTCTTCTTACTGTCTATGTTTTGAACCATTCCTGTGACACTAGTTATAGATTCCGATGCTTAACCTCAGGTTTACTGTATCCCTCTGACCTTCTTATTGACGATGAAACACAGAAATTGCAACGGAATTAAATACAAAAGGCACAATGCCGAATTATGTACAAGAAAACTGACTCTTCTTATTGTCTATGTTTTGAACCATTCCTGTGACTCTAGTTATAGATTCCAATGCTTCGCTTCAGGTTTACTGTAACCCTCTGACCTTCTTATTGACGATGAAACACAGTAATTGCATCGGAATTAAATACAAAAGGCACAATGCCGACTTAAGTACAAGAAAACTGACTCTTCGTAGTGTCTATGTTTTGAACCATTCCTGTAGTACTAGTTATTGATTCCGATGCTTCACTTAGGGTTTACTGTATCCCTTAGACCTTCTTATTGACGATGAAACACAGAAATTGCATCGGAGTTATATACAAAAGGCACAATGCCGACTTAAGTACAAGAAAACTGACTCTTCTTATTGTCTATGTTTTGAACTATTCCTGTGACACTAGTTATTGATTCCGATGCTTCACTTCATTTTTACTGTATCCCTCTGACCTTCTTATTGACGATGAAACACAGAAATTGCATCGGAATTAAATAGAAAAGGCACAATGCCGACTTAAGTACAAGAAAAATGACTCTTATAACTGTCTATGTCTTTGAACCATTCCTGTGACACTAGTTATATATTACAATGCTTCACTTCAGGTTTTTTTGAATCCCTCTGACCTTCTTATTGACGATGAAACACAGAAATTGCATCGGGATGAAATACAAAAGGTACAACGCTGACTTAAGCACAAGGAAACTGACTCTTCTTACTGTCTATGTTTGAACCATTCCTGTGAAACAAGATATGGATTCCGATGCTTCACTTCAGGTTCACTGTATCCCTCTGACCTTCTTATTGACAATGAAACACAGAAATTGCATCGGGATGAAATACAAAAGGTACAACGCTGACTTAAGCACAAGGAAACTGACTCTTCTTACTGTCTATGTTTGAACCATTCCAGTGAAACTAGATATAGATTCCGATGCTTCACTTCAGGTTCACTGTATCCCTCTGACCTTCTTATTGACGATGAAACACAGAAATTGCTTCGGAAATAAATACATAAGGCACAATGCCGACTTAAGTACAGGAAATCTATCTCTTCATCTGTCTATGTTTTGAACCATTCATGTGACACTAGTGTTAGATTCCGATGCTTCACTTCAGGTTTACTGTATCCCTCTGACCTTCTTATTGACGATGAAACACAGAAATTGCATCGGAATTAAATACAAAAGGCACAATGCCGACATAAGTACAAGAAAACTGACTCTTCTTACTGTCTATGTTTTCAACCATTCATGTGACACTAGTTATAGATTCCGATGCTTCACTTCTGGTTTACTGTATCCCTCTGACCTTCTTATTGACGATGAAACACAGAAATTGCATCGGGATGAAATACAAAAGGTACAAAGCAGACTTAAGCACAAGGAAACTGACTCTTCTTACTGTCTATGTTTGAACCATTCCTGTGAAACTAGATATAGATTCCGATGCTTCACTTCAGGTTCACTGTATCCCTCTGACCTTCTTATTGACGATGAAACACAGAAATTGGTTCAAAATTAAATACAAAAGGCACAATGCCGACTTAAGTACAAGAAAACTGACTCTTCTTACTGTCTAAGATTTGAACAACTCCTGTGACACTAATTATAGATTCCGAAGCTTCACGTCAGCTTTACTGTATCCCTCTGTCCTTCTTATTGACGATGAAACACAGAAATTGCATCGGAATTAAATACAAAAGGCACAATGCCGACTTAAGTACAAGAAAACTGTCTCTACTTATTGTCTATGTTTTGAACCATTCCTGTGACACTAGTTATAGATTCCGATGCTTCACTTCAGGTTTACTGTATCCCTCTGACCTTCATATTGACGATGAAACACAGAAATTGTATCGGAATTAAATACAAAAGGCACAATGCCGACTTAAGTACAAGATAACTGACCCTTCTTACTCTTTATGCTTTGAACCATTCATGTGACATTAGTTATAGATTCCGATGTTTCACTTCAGGTTCAATGTATCCCTCTGACCTTCTTATTGACGATGAAACACAGAAATTGCTTCGGAAATAAATACATAAGGCACAATGCCGACTTAAGTACAGGAAAACTGACTCTTCATCTGTCTATGTTTTGAACCATTCATGTGACACTAGTTATAGATTCCGATGCTTCACTTCAGGTTTACTGTATCCCTCTGACCTTCTTATTGACGATGAAACACAGAAATTGCATCGGAATTAAATACAAAAGGTACAATGCCCACTTCAGTACAAGAAAACTGACTCTTCTTACTGTCAATGTTTTGAAATATTCCTGTGACACTAGATATAGATTCCGATGCTTCACTTCAGGTTTACTGTATCCCTTTAACATACTTATTGACGATGAAACACAGAAATTGCATGGGAATTAAATACAAAAAGCACAATGCCGTCTTAAGTACAAGAAAAGTGACTCTTCCCACTGTCTATGATTTGAACCATTACTGTGACACTAGTTATAGATTCCGATGCTTGACTTCAGGTTTAATGTATCCATCTGACCTTCTTATTGACGATGAAACACTGAAATTGCATCGGAATTAAATACAAAAAGCACAATGCCGTCTTAAGTACAAGAAAACTGACTCTTCTTACTGTCTATGATTTGGACCATTCATGTGACACTAGTTATAGATTCCGATTCTTCACTTCAGGTTTACTGTATCCCTCTGACCTTCGTATTGACGATGAAACACAGAAATTGCATCGGAATTAAATTCAAAAGGCACAATACCGACATAAGTACAAGAAAACTGACTCTTCTTACTGTCTATGTTTTGAACCATTCCTGTGACACTAGTTATAGATTCCGATGCTTCACTTCCTGTTTACTGTATCCCTCTGACCTTCTTATTGACGATGAAACACAGAAATTGCATCGGAGTTAAATATAAAAGGCACAATGCCGACTTAAGTACAAGAAAACTGACTCTTCTTACTGTCTATGCTTTGAACAATTCCTGTGACACTAGTTATAGATTCCGATGCTTCACTTCACTTTTACTGTATCCCTCTGACCTTCTTATTGACGATGAAACCCAGAAATTGCATCGGACTTAAATACAAAAGGCACAATGCCGACTTAAGTTCAAGAAAACTGACACTTACATCTGTCTATGTTTTGAACCATTCCTGTGACACTAGTTATAGATTCCGATGCTTCACTTCAGGTTTCCTGTGTCCCTCTGACCTTCTTATTGACGATGAAACACAGAAATTTCATCGGAATTAAATACAAAAGGCACAATGCCGACTTAAGTACAAGAAAACTGACTCTTCTTACTGTCTATGTTTGGAACCATTCCTGTGACACTAGTTATAGATTCCGATGCTTCACTTCAGGTTTACTGTATCCCTCCGACCTTCTTAATGACGGTGAATCACAGGAATTGCATCGGAATTAAATACAAACGGCACAATGCCGACTTAAGTAGATGAAAACTGACTCTTCTTACTGTCTAAGTTTTGAACCATTCCTGTGACACTACTTATAGATTCCGATGCTTCACGTCAGCTTTACTGTATCCCTCTGACCTTCTTATTGACGATGAAACACAGAAATTGCATCGGAATTAAATACAAAAGGCACAATGCCGACTTAAGTACAAGAAACCTGACTCTTCTTACTGTCTATGTTTTGAACCATTCCTGTGACACTAGTTATAGGTTCCGATGCTTCACTTCAGGTTTACTGTATCCCTCTGACCTTCTTATTGAACAACGAAACACAGAAATTCCATCGGAATTAAATACAATGGGCACAATGCCGTCTTCAGTACAAGATAACTGACTCTTCTTACTGTCTATGTTTTGAACCATTCATGTGACATTAGTTATAGATTCCTATGCTTCACTTCAGGTTTGCTGTATCCCTCTGACCTTTTAATTCACAATGAAACACAGAAATTGCATCGGAATTAAATACAAAAGGCACAATGCCGACTTAAGTACAAGAAAACTGACTCTTCGTACTGACTATGTTTTGAACCATTCATGTGACACTAGTTATAGATTCCGATGTTTCACTTCAGGTTTACTGTATCCCTCTGACCTTCTTATTGACGATGAAACACAGAAATTGCATCGTAATTAAATACAAAAGGCACAATGCCAAAATAAGTACAAGAAAACTGACTCTCCTTACTGTCTATGATTTGAATCATTCACGTGACACTAGTTATAGATTCCGATTCTTCACTTCAGGTTTACTGTATCCCTCTGACCTTCTTATCGACGGTGAAACACAAAAATTGCATCGAAATTAAATACAAAAGGCACAATGCCGACTTAAGTACAAGAAAACTGACTCTTCTTACTGACTATGTTTTGAACCATTCCTGTGACACTGGTTATAAATTCCGATGCTTCACTTCCTGTTTACTGTATCCCTCTGACCTTCTTATTGACGATGAAACACAGAAATTGCATCGGAGTTAAATACAAAAGGCACAATCCCGACTTAAGTACAAGAAAGTGACTCTTCTTACTGTCTATGCTTTTGAACAATTCCTGTGACGCTAGTTATAGATTCCGATGCTTCATTTCACTTTTACTGTATCCCTCTGACCTTCTTATTGACGATGAAACACAGAAATTGCATCGGACTTAAATACAAAAGGCACAATGCCGACTTAAGTACAAGAAAACTGACACTTATAACTGTCTATGGTTTGAACAATTACTGTGACACTAGTTGTAGATTCTGATGCGTCACTTCAGGTTTACTGTGTCCCTCTGACCTTCTTATTGACGATGAAACACAGAAATTTCATCGGAAGTAAATATAAAAGGCACAATGCCGACTTAAGTACAAGAAAACTGACTCTTCTTACTGTCTATGTTTTGAGCCATTCCTGTGACACTAGTTATAGCTTCCGATGCTTCACTTCAGGTTTACTGTATCCCTCCGACCTTCTTAATGACGATGAATCACAGGAATTGCATCGGAATTAAATACAAACGGCACAATGCCGACTTAAGTAGATGAAAACTGTCTCTTCTTACTGTCTAAGATTTGAACCATTCCTGTGACACTACTTATAGATTCCGATGCTTCACGTCAGCTTTACTGTATCCCTCTGACCTTCTTATTGACGATGAAACACAGAAATTGCATCGGAATTAAATACAAAAGGCACAATGCCGACTTAAGTACATGAAAACTAACTCTTCTTACTGTCTATGTTTGAAACTTTCCTGTGACACTAGTATAGATTCCGATGCTTCACTTCAGGTTTACTGTATCCCTCTGACCTTCTTATTGAACAACGAAACACAGAAATTGCATCGGAATTAAATACAAAGGGCACAATGCCGACTTCAGTACAAGATAACTGACTCTTCTTACTGTCTATGTTTTGAACCATTCATGTGACATTAGTTATAGATTCCGATGCTTCACTTCAGGTTTACTGTATCCCTCTGACCTTCTAATTGACAATGAAACACAGAAATTGCATCGGAATTAAATACAAAAGGCACAATGCCGACTTAAGTACAAGAAAACTGACTCTTCTTACTGACTATGTTTTGAACCATTCATGTGACACTAGTTACAGATTCCGATGTTTCACTTCAGGTTTACTGTATCCCTCTGACCTTCTTATTGACGATGAAACACAGAAATTGCATCGGAATTAAATACAAAAAGCACAATGCCAACATAAGTACAAGAAAACTGACTCTTCTTACTGTCTATGTTTTGCACCATTCATGTGACACTAGTTATAGATTCCGATGCTTCACTTCAGGTTTACTGAATCCCTCTTACCTTCTTATTGACGATTAAACACAGAAATTTCATCGGAGTTAAATACAAAAGGCACAATGCTGACTTAAGTACAAGAAAACTGTCTCTTCTTACAGTCTATGTTTTGAACCGTTCCGGTGACACTAGTTATAGATTCCGATGCTTCACTTCAGGTTTACTGTATCCCTCTGACTTTCTTATTGACGATGAAGCACAGAAATTGCATCGGAATTAAATACAAATGGCACAACGCCGACTTAAGTGCAAGAACACTGACTCTTCTTACTGTCTATGCTTTAAACCATTCCTGAGACACTAGTTATAGATTCCGATGCTTCACCTCCGGTTCACTGTATCGCTCTGACCATCTTATTGACGATGAAACACAGAAATTGCATCGGAATTTAATACAAAAGGCACAATGCCGACTTTAGTACAAGAAAACTGACTCTTCTTACTGTCTAAGTTTTGAACAATTCCTGTGACACTAGTTATAGATTCCGATGCTTCACGTCAGCTTTACTGTATCCCTCTGACCTTCTTATTGACGATGAAACACAGAAATTGCATCGGAATTAAATACAAAAGGTACAATGCCGACTTCAGTAAAAAAAAACTGACTTTTCTTACTGTCAATGTTTTGAACCATTCCTGTGACACTAGATACAGATTCCGATGCTTCACTTCAGGTTTACTGTATCCCTCTGACCTTCTTATTGACGATGAAACGCAGAAAATGCATCGGAATTAAATACAAAATGCACAATGCCGTCTTAAGTACAAGAAAAGTGAATCTTCCTACTGTCTATGATTTGAACCATTCCTGTGACTCTAGTTATACATTCCGATGCTTCACTTCAGGTGTACTGTATCCCTCTGACCTTGTTATTGACGATGAAACACAGAAATTGCATCGGAATTAAATACAAAAAGCACAATGCCGGCTTAAGTACAAGAAAACTGACTCTTCTTACTGTCTATGATTTGAACCATTCATGTGACACTAGTTATAGATTCCGATGCTTCACTTCAGGTTTACTGTATCCCTCTGACCTTCTTATTGACGATGAAACACAGAAATTTCACCGGAATTAAATACAAAAGGCACAATGCCGACTTAAGTACAAGAAAACTGACTCTTCTTACTGTCTATGATTTGAACCTATCCTGTGACTCTAGTTATAGATTCCGATGCTTCACTTCAGGTTTACTGTATCCCTCCGACCTTCTTAATGACGATGAAACACAGGAATTGAATCGGAATTAAATCCAAACGGCACAATGCCGACTTAAGTAGAAGAAAACTGACCCTTCTTACTGTCTAAGTTTTGAACCATTCCTGTGAGACTACTTATAGGTTCCGATGCTTCACTTCAGGTTTACTGTATCCCTCTCACCTTCTTATTGACGATGAAACACAGAAATTGCACGGAATTAAATACAAAAGGCACAATGCCAACTTAAGTACAAGAAAACTGACTCTTCTTACTGTCTATGTTTTGAACCATTCATGTGACACTAGTTGTAGATTACGATGCTTCACTTCCGGTTTACTGTATACCTCTGACCTTCTTATTGACGATGAAACACAGAAATTGCATCGGAGTTAAATACAAATGGATCAATGCCGACTTAAGTACAAGAAAACTGACTCTTCTCACAGTCTATGTTTTGAACCATTCCGGTGACACTAGTTATAGATTCCGCTGCTTCACTTCAGGTTTACTTTATCCCTCTGACCTTCTTATTGACGATGAAACACAGAAATTGCATCGGAATTAAATACATATGGCACGACGCCGACTTAAGTACAAGAAAACTGACTCTTCTTACTGTCTATGTTTTGAACCATTCCTGTGACACTAGTTATAGATTCCGATGCTTCACCTCCGGTTCACTGTATCCCTCTGACTTTCTTATTGACGATGAAACACAGAAATTGCATCGGAATTAAATACAAAAGGCACAATGCCGACTTAAGTACAAGAAAACTGACTCTTCTTACTGTCCAAGATTTGAACAATTCCTGTGACACTAGTTATAGATTCCGATGCTTCACGTCAGCTTTACTGCATCCCTCTGACCTTCTTATTGACGATGAAACACAGAAATTGCATCTGAATTAAATACAAAAGGCACAATGCCATATTAAGTACAAGATAACTGAATCTTCTTACTGTCTATGATTTGAACCTTTCATGTGACATTAGTTATAGATTCCGATGCTTCACTTCAGGTTTACTGTATACCTCTGACCTTCTTATTGACAATGAAACACAGAAATTGCATCGGAACTAAATACAAAAAGGCACAATGCCGACTTAAGTACAAGAAAACTGCCTCTTCTTACTGACTATGCTTTGAACCTTCATGTGACACTAGTTGTAGATTCCGATGCTTCACTTCAGGTTTACTGTATCCCTCTGACCTTCTTATTGACGATGAAACACAGAAATTGCATCGGAATTAAATACAAAAGGCACAATGTCGACTTAAGTACAAGAAAACTGACTCTTCTTACAGTCTATGTTTGAACCGTTCCTTTGACACTAGTTATAGATTCCGATGCTTCACTTCAGGTTTACTGTATCCCTCGGGCCTTCGTATTGACGATGAAACACAGAAAATGCATCGGAATTAAATACAAAAAGCACAATGCCGTCTTAAGTACAAGAAAAGTGAATCTTCCTACTGTCTATGATTTGAACCATTCCTGTGACTCTAGTTATACATTCCGATGCTTCACTTCATGTTTACTGTATCCCTCTGACCTTGATATTGACGATGAAACACAGAAATTGCATCGGAATTAAATACAAAAAGCACAATGCCGGCTTAAGTACAAGAAAACTGACTCATCTTACTGTCTATGATTTGAACCATTCATGTGACACTAGTTATAGATTCCGATTCTTCACTTCAGGTTTACTGTATCCCTCTGACCTTCTTAATGACGGTGAAACACAAAAATTGCATCGAAATTAAATACAAAAGGCACAATGCCGACTTAAGTACAAGAAAACTGACTCTTCTTACTGCCTATGTTTGAACCATTCCTGTGACACTAGTTATAGAATCCGATGCTTCACATCAGGTTTACTGAATCCCTCTGACCTTCTTATTGACGATGAAACAGAGAAATTGCATCGGAATTAAATACAAAAGGCACAATGCTGACTTAAGTATAAAAAAACTGACTCTTCTTACTGTCCATGTTTTGAACCATTCCTGTGACACTAGTTATAGATTCCGATGCTTCACTTCAGGTTTACTGTATCCCTCTGACCTTCATATTGACGATGAAACACAGAAAATGCATCGGAATTAAATACAAAAAGCACAATGCCGTCTTAAGTACAAGAAAAGTAATCTTCCTACTGTCTATGATTTGAACCATTCCTGTGACTCTAGTTATACATTCCGATGCTTCACTTCAAGTTTACCGTATCCCTCTGACCTTCTTATTGACGATGAAACACAGAAATTGCATCGGAATTAAATACAAAAGGCACAATGCTGACTTAAGTATAAAAAAACTGACTCTTCTTACTGTCTATGTTTTGAACCATTCCTGTGACACGAGTTATAGATTCCCATGCTTCACTTCTTGTTTAATGAATCCCTCTGACCTTCTTATTGACGATGAAACACAGACATTGCATCGGAGTTAAATACAAAATTCACAATGCCGACTTAAGTAGAAAAAAACTGACTCTTCTTACTGTCTATGCTTTGAACCATTCCTGTGACACTAGTTATAGATTCCGGTGCTTCACTTCATTTTTACTGTATCCCTCTGACCTTCTTAATGACGATGAAACACAGAAATTGCATCGGAATTAAATACAAAAGGCACAATGCCGACTTAAGTACAAGAAAACTGACTCTTATAACTGTCTATGTATTTGAACCATTCCTGTGACACTAGTTATAGATTCCGATGCTTCACTTCAGGTTTACTGTATCCCTCCGACCTTCTTATTGACGATGAAACACAGAAATTTCATCGGAATTAAATACAAAAGGCACAATGCCGACTTAAGTACAAGAAAACTGACTCTTCTTACTGTCTATGTTTTGAACCATTCCTGTGACTCTAGTTATAGATTCCGATGCTTCACTTCAGGTTTACTGTATCCCTTCCGACCTTCTTAATGACGATGAAACACAGGAATTGCATCAGAATTAAATCCAAACGGCACAATGCCGACTTAAGTAGAAGAAAACTGACCCTTCTTACTGTCTAAGTTTTGAACCATTCCTGTGAGACTACTTATAGATTCCAATGCTTCTCTTCAGGTTTACTGTATCCCTCTCACCTTCTTATTGACGATGAAACACAAAAATTGCACGGAATTATATACAAAAGGCACAATGCCAACTTAAGTACAAGAAAACTGACTCTTCTTACTGTCTATGTTTTGAACCATTCATGTGACACTAGTTGTAGATTACATTGCTTCACTTCAGGTTAACTGTATACCTCTGACCTTCTTATTGACGATGAAACACAGAAATTGCATCGGAGTTAAATACAAAAGGATCAATGCCGACTTAAGTGCAAGAAAACTGACTCTTCTCGCATTCTATGTTTTGAACCGTTCCGGTGACACTAGTTATAGATTCCGCTGCTTCACTTCAGGTTTACTTTATCCCTCTGACCTTCTTATTGACGATGAAACACAGAAATTGCATCGGAATTAAATACATATGGCACGACGCCGACTTAAGTACAAGAAAACTGACTTTTCTTACTGTCAATGTTTTGAACCATTCCTGTGACACTAGTTATAGATTCCGATGCTTCACCTCCGGTTCACTGTATCCCTCTGACCTTCTTATTGACGATGAAACACAGAAATTGCATCGGAATTAAATACAAAAGGATCAATGCCGACTTAAGTACAAGAAAACTGACTCTTCTTACTGTCTAGGTTTTGAACAATTCCTGTGACACTAGTTATAGATTCCGGTGCTTCACGTCAGCTTTACTGTATCCCTCTGACCTTCTTATTGACGATGAATCACAGAAATTGCATCGCAATTAAATCCAAAAGGCACAATGCCATATTAAGTACAAGATAACAGACTCTTCTTACTGTCTATGTTTTGAACCTTTCATGTGACATTAGTTATAGATTCCGATGCTTCACTTCAGGTTTACTGTATACCTCTGACCTTCTTATTGACAATGAAACACAGAAATTGCATCGGAACTAAATACAAAAAGGCACAATGCCGACTTAAGTACAAGAAAACTGACTCTTCTTACTTACTAGGCTTTGAACCATTCATGTGACACTCGTTATAGATTCCGATGCTTCACTTCAGGTTTACTGTATCCCTCTGACCTTCTTATTGACGATGAAACACAGAAATTGCATCGGAATTAAATACAAAAGGCATAATGTCGACTTAAGTACAAGAAAACTGACTCTTCTTACAGTCTATGTTTGAACCGTTCCTTTGACACTAGTTATAGATTCCGATGCTTCACTTCAGGTTTAGTGTTTCCCTCGGACCTTGCTATTGACGATGAAACACAGAAATTGCATCGGAATTAAATGCAAAAAGCACAATGCCGGCTTAAGTACAAGAAAACTGACTCTTCTTACAGTCTATGATTTGAACCATTCATGTGACACTAGTTATAGATTCCGATTCTTCACTTCAGGTTTACTGTATCTCTCTGTCCTTCTTATTGACGGTGAAACACAAAAATTGCATCGAAATTAAATACAAAAGGCACAATGCCGGCTTAAGTACAAGAAAACTCACTCTTTTTACAGTCTATGTTTTGAACCATTCCTGTGACACTAGTTTTAGATTCCGAAGCTTCACTTCTGGTTTACTGTATCCCTCTGACCTTTCTTATTGACGATGAAACACAGAAATTGCATCGGAATTAAATACAAAAGGCACAATGCCGACTTAAGTAAAAGAAAACTGACATTTCTTACTGCCTATGTTTTGAACCATTAATGTTACACTAGTTATAGATTCCGACGCTTTACTCCAGATTTACTGTATCCCTCTGACCTTCTTATTGACGATGATACACAGGAATTGCTTCGGAATTAATACAAAAGACACAATGCCGACTTAAGTTCAAGAAAACTGACTCTTCTTAATGCCTATGTTTTGATCCATTCCTGTGTCAGTAGTTATAGATTCCGATGCTTCACTTCAGGTTTACTGTATCCTTCTGACCTTCTTATTGACGATGAAACATAGAAATTGCATCGGAATTAAGTAGAAAAGGAACAATGCCGACTTAAGTACAAGAAAACTGAATATTCTTACTGTCTATGTATTGAACAATTCCTGTGACAATTGTTATAGATTCCGATGGTTCACTTCAGGTTTACTGTATCCCTCTGACCTTCTTATTGAAGATGAAACACAGATATTGCATCGGAATGAAATATAAAAGGCACAATGCCGACTTAAGTACAAGAAAACTGACTCTTCTTACTGTCTAAGTTTTGGAGCTTTCCTTTGCCACTTGTTATAGTTACCGATGCTTCACTTCAGGTTCACTGAATCCCTCTGACCTTCTTATTGACGATGAAACACAGAAATTGCATCGGAATGCAATACAAAAGGCACAATGCTGACTTAAGTACAAGAAAACTGACTCTTCTTACTGTCTATGTTTTGAACCATTCCTGTGACACTAGTTATAGATTCCGATGCTTCACTTCCTGTTTACTGAATCCCTCTGACCTTCTTATTGACGATGAAACACAGACATTGCATCGGAGTTAAATACAAAATTCACAATGCCGACTTAAGTAGAAGAAAACTGACTCTCCTTACTGTCTATGCCTTGAACCATTCCTGTGACACTAGTTATAGATTCCGATGCTTCACTTCATTTTTACTGTATCCCTCTGACCTTCTTATTGACGATGAAACACAGAAATTGCATCGGAATTAAATACAAAAGGCACAATGCCGACTTAAGTACAAGAAAACTGACTCTTCTTACTGTCTATGTTTTGAACCATTCCTGTGACTCTAGTTATAGATTCCGATGCTTCACTTCAGGTTTACTGTATCCCTCCGACCTTCTTAATGACGATGAAACACAGGAATTGCATCGGAATTAAATCCAAACGGCACAATGCCGACTTAAGTAGAAGAAAACTGACCCTTCTTACTGTCTAAGTTTTGAACCATTCCTGTGACACTACTTATAGATTCCGATGCTTCACTTCAGGTTTACTGTACCCCTCTGCCCTTCTTATTGACGATGAAACACAGAAATTGCACGGAATTAAATACAAAAGGCACAATGCCAACTTAAGTACAAGAAAACTGACACTTCTTACTGTCTATGTTTTGAACCATTCATGTGACACTAGTTGTAGATTACGATGCTTCACTTCAGGTTTACTGTATCCCTCTGACCTTCTTATTGACGATGATACACAGAAATTGCATCGGAGTTAAATACAAAAGGATCAATGCCGACTTAAGTACAAGAAAACTGACTCTTCTCGCAGTCTATGTTTTGAACCGTTCCGGTGACACTAGTTATAGATTCCGCTGCTTCACTTCAGGTTTACTTTATCCCTCTGACCTTCTTACTGACGATGAAACACAGAAATTGCATCGGAATTAAATACATATGGCACGACGCCGACTTAAGTACAAGAAAACTGACTCTTCTTACTGTCTATGTTTTGAACCATTCCTGTGACACTAGTTATAGATTCCGATGCTTCACCTCCGGTTCGCTGTATCCCTCTGACCTTCTTATTGACGATGAAACATAGAAATTGCATCGGAATTAAATACAAAAGGCACAATGCCGACTTAAGTACAAGAAAACTGACTCTTCTTACTGTCTAAGCTTTGAACTATTCCTGTGACACTAGTTATAGATTCCGATGCTTCACGTCAGCTTTACTGTATCCCTCTGACCTTCTTATTGACGATGAAACACAGAAATTGCATCGGAATTAAATACAAAAGGCACAATGCCATATTAAGTACAAGATAACTGACTCTTCTTACTGTCTATGTTTTGAACCTTTCATATGACATTAGTTATAGATTCCGATGCTTCACTTCAGGTTTACTGTGTACCTCTGACCTTCTTATTGACAATGAAACACAGAAATTGCATCGGAACTAAATACAAAAATGCACAATGCCGACTTAAGTACAAGAAAACTGACTCTTCTTACTGACTATGCTTTGAACCATTCATGTGACACTAGGTATAGATTCCGATGCTTCACTTCAGGTTTACTGTATCCCTCTGACCTTCTTATTGACGATGAAACAAAGAAATTGCATCGGAATTAAATACAAAAGGCACAATGTCGACTTAAGTACAAGAAAACTGACTCTTCTTACAGTCTATGTTTGAACCGTTCTTTTGACACTACTTATAGATTCCGATGCTTCACTTCAGGTTTACTGTATCCCTCTGACCTTCTTATTGACGATGAAACACAGAAATTGCATCGGAATTAAATACAAATGGCACAACGGCGACTTAAGTTCAAGAAAACTGACTCTTCTTACTGTCTATGTTTTGAACCATTCCTGTGACACTAGTTATAGATTACGATGCTTCACCTCCGGTTCACTGTATCCCTCTGACCTTCTTATTGACGATGAAACACAGAAATTGCATCGGAATTAAATACAAAAGGCACAATGCCAACATAAGTACACGAAAACTGACTCTTCTTACTGTCTAAGTTTTGAACCATTCCTGTGACACTAGTTATAGATTCCGATGCTTCACGTCAGCTTTACTGTATCCCTCTGACCTTCTTATTGACGATGAAACACTGAAATTACATCGGAATTAAATACAAAAGGCACAATGCCGACTTAAGTACAAGAAAACTGACTCTTCTTACTGTCTATGTTTTGAACCATTCCTGTGACACTAGTTATAGATTCCGATTCTTCACTTCAGGTTTACTGTAACCCACTGACTTTCATAATGACGATGAAACACAGAAATTGCATCGGAATTAAATACAAAAGGCACAATGCCGGCTTATGCACAAGATAACTGACCCTTCTTACTGTCTATGTTTTGTACCATTCCTGTGACACTAGTTATAGATTCAGATGCTTCACTTCAGGTTCACTGTATCCCTCTGACCTTGTTATTGACGATGAAAAACAGATATTGAATCGGAATTTAATACAAAAGGCACAATGCCGGCTTAAGTACAAGAAGACTCACTCTTCTTACAGTCTATGTTTTGAACCATTCCTGTGACTCTAGTTATTGATTCCGATGCTTCATTTCAGGTTTACCGTATCCCTCTGACCGTCTTATTGACGATGAAACACAGATATTGCATTGGAATTAAATACAAAAGGCACAATGCCGACTTAAGTACAAGAAAACTGTCTCTTCTTATTGTCTATGTTTTGAACCATTCCTGTGACACTAGTTATAGATTCCGATGCTTCACTTCAGGTTTACTGTATCCCTCTGACCTTCATATTGACGATGAAACACAGAAATTGTATCGGAATTAAATACAAAAGGCACAATGCCGACTTAAGTACAAGATAACTGACCCTTCTTACTCTTTATGCTTTGAACCATTCATGTGACATTAGTTATAGATTCCGATGCTTCACTTCAGGTTTAATGTATCCCTCTGACCTTCTTATTGACGATGAAACACAGAAATTGCTTCGGAAATAAATACATAAGGCACAATGCCGACTTAAGTACAGGAAAACTGACTCTTCATCTGTCTATGTTTTGAACCATTCATGTGACACTAGTTATAGATTCCGATGCTTCACTTCAGGTTTACTGTATCCCTCTGACCGTGTTATTGACGATGAAACACAGAAATTGCATCGGAATTAAATACAAAAGGTACAATGCCCACTTCAGTACAAGAAAACTGACTCTTCTTACTGTCTATGTTTTGAAATATTCCTGTGACACTAGATATAGATTCCGATGCTTCACTTCAGGTTTACTGTATCCCTTTAACATTCTTATTGACGATGAAACACAGAAATTGCATGGGAATTAAATACAAAAAGCACAATGCCGTCTTAAGTACAAGCAAAGTGACTCTTCCCACTGTCTATGATTTGAACCAATACTGTGACACTAGTTATAGATTCCGATGCTTCACTTCAGGTTTACTGTATCCATCTGACCTTCTTATTGACGATGAAACACTGAAATTGCATCGGAATTAAATACAAAAAGCACAATGCCGTCTTAAGTACAAGAAAACTGACTCTTCTTACTGTCTATGATTTGGACCATTCATGTGACACTAGTTATAGATTCCGATTCTTCACTTCAGGTTTACTGTATCCCTCTGACCTTCTTATTGACGATGAAACACAGAAATTGCATCGGAATTAAATTCAAAAGGCACAATACCGACATAAGCACAAGAAAACTGACTCTTCTTACTGTCTATGTTTTGAACCATTCCTGTGACACTAGTTATAGATTCCGATGCTTCACTTCCTGTTTACTGTATCCCTCTGACCTTCTTATTGACGATGAAACACAGAAATTGCATCGGAGTTAAATATAAAAGGCACAATGCCGACTTAAGTACAAGAAAACTGACTCTTCTTACTGTCTATGCTTTGAACAATTCCTGTGACACTAGTTATAGATTCCGATGCTTCACTTCACTTTTACTGTATCCCTCTGACCTTCTTATTGACGATGAAACCCAGAAATTGCATGGGACTTAAATACAAAAGGCACAATGCCGACTTAAGTTCAAGAAAACTGACACTTACAACTGTCTATGTTTTGAACCATTCCTGTGACACTAGTTATAGATTCCGATGCTTCACTTCAGGTTTCCTGTGTCCCTCTGACCTTCTTATTGACGATGAAACACAGAAATATCATCGGAATTAAATACAAAAGGCACAATGCCGACTTAAGTACAAGAAAACTGACTCTTCTTACTGTCTACGTTTGGAACCGTTCCTGTGACACTAGTTATAGATTCCGATGCTTCACTTCAGGTTTACTGTATCCCTCCGACCTTCTTAATGACGATGAATCACAGGAATTGCATCGGAATTAAATACAAACGGCACAATGCCGACTTAAGTAGAAGAAAACTGACTCTTCTTACTGTCTAAGTTTTGAACCATTCCTGTGACACTACTTATATATTCCGATGCTTCACGTCAGCTTTACTGTATCCCTCTGACCTTCTTATTGACGATGAAACACAGAAATTGCATCGGAATTAAATACAAAAGGCACAATGCCGACTTAAGTACAAGAAACCTGACTCTTCTTACTGTCTATGTTTTGAACCATTCCTGTGACACTAGTTATAGATTCCGATGCTTCACTTCAGGTTTACTGTATCCCTCTGACCTTCTTATTGAACAACGAAACACAGAAATTCCATCGGAATTAAATACAATGGGCACAATGCCGACTTCAGTACAAGATAACTGACTCTTCTTACTGTCTATGTTTTGAACCATTCATGTGACATTAGTTATAGATTCCTATGCTTCACTTCAGGTTTGCTGTATCCCTCTGACCTTTTAATTGACAATGAAACACAGAAATTGCATCGGAATTAAATACAAAAGGCACAATGCCGACTTAAGTACAAGAAAACTGACTCTTCTTACTGACTATGTTTTGAACCATTCATGTGACACTAGTTATAGATTCCGATGTTTCACTTCAGGTTTACTGTATCCCTCTGACCTTCTTATTGACGATGAAACACAGAAATTGCATCGGAATTAAATGCAAAAGGCACAATGCCAACATAAGTACAAGAAAACTGACTCTCCTTACTGTCTATGATTTGAACCATTCACGTGACACTAGTTATAGATTCCGATTCTTCACTTCAGGTTTACTGTATCCCTCTGACCTTCTTATCGACGGTGAAACACAAAAATTGCATCGAAATTAAATACAAAAGGCACAATGCCGACTTAAGTACAAGAAAACTGACTCTTCTTACTGACTATGTTTTGAACCATTCCTGTGACACTAGTTATAAATTCCGATGCTTCACTTCCTGTTTACTGTATCCCTCTGACCTTCTTATTGACGATGAAACACACAAATTGCATCGGAGTTAAATACAAAAGGCACAATCCCGACTTAAGTACAAGAAAGTGACTCTTCTTACTGTCTATGCTTTTGACCATTCCTGTGCCACTAGTTATAGATTCCGATGCTTCATTTCACTTTTACTGTATCCCTCTGACCTTCTTATTGACGATGAAACACAGAAATTTCACCGGAATTAAATACAAAAGGCACAATGCCGACTTAAGTACAAGAAAACTGACTCTTCTTACTGTCTATGATTTGAACCATTCCTGTGACTCTAGTTATAGATTCCGATGCTTCACTTCAGGTTTACTGTATCCCTCCGACCTTCTTAATGACGATGAAACACAGGAATTGAATCGGAATTAAATCCAAACGGCACAATGCCGACTTAAGTAGAAGAAAACTGAACCTTCTTACTGTCTAAGTTTTGAACCATTCCTGTGAGACTACTTATAGGTTCCGATGCTTCACTTCAGGTTTACTGTATCCCTCTCACCTTCTTATTGACGATGAAACACAGAAATTGCACGGAATTAAATACAAAAGGCACAATGCCAACTTAAGTACAAGAAAACTGACTCTTCTTACTGTCTATGTTTTGAACCATTCATGTGACACTAGTTGTAGATTACGATGCTTCACTTCCGGTTTACTGTATACCTCTGACCTTCTTATTGACGATGAAACACAGAAATTGCATCGGAGTTAAATACAAAAGGATCAATGCCGACTTAAGTACAAGAAAACTGACTCTTCTCACAGTCTATGTTTTGAACCGTTCCTGTGACACTAGTTATAAATTCCGATGCTTCACTTCCTGTTTACTGTATCCCTCTGACCTTCTTATTGACGATGAAACACACAAATTGCATCGGAGTTAAATACAAAAGGCACAATCCCGACTTAAGTACAAGAAAGTGACTCTTCTTACTGTCTATGCTTTTGACCATTCCTGTGCCACTAGTTATAGATTCCGATGCTTCATTTCACTTTTACTGTATCCCTCTGACCTTCTTATTGACGATGAAACACAGAAATTTCACCGGAATTAAATACAAAAGGCACAATGCCGACTTAAGTACAAGAAAACTGACTCTTCTTACTGTCTATGATTTGAACCATTCCTGTGACTCTAGTTATAGATTCCGATGCTTCACTTCAGGTTTACTGTATCCCTCCGACCTTCTTAATGACGATGAAACACAGGAATTGAATCGGAATTAAATCCAAACGGCACAATGCCGACTTAAGTAGAAGAAAACTGAACCTTCTTACTGTCTAAGTTTTGAACCATTCCTGTGAGACTACTTATAGGTTCCGATGCTTCACTTCAGGTTTACTGTATCCCTCTCACCTTCTTATTGACGATGAAACACAGAAATTGCACGGAATTAAATACAAAAGGCACAATGCCAACTTAAGTACAAGAAAACTGACTCTTCTTACTGTCTATGTTTTGAACCATTCCTGTGACACTAGTTATAGATTCCGATGCTTCACCTCCGGTTCACTGTATCCCTCTGACTTCATTATTGACGATGAAACACAGAAATTGCATCGGAACTAAATACAAGAGGCCCAATGCCGACTTAAGTACAAGAAATCTGACTCTTCTTACTGTCCAAGTTTTGAACAATTCCTTTGACACTAGTTATAGATTCCGATGCTTCACGTCAGCTTTACTGTATCCCTCTGACCTTCTTATTGACGATGAAACACAGAAATTGCATCGGAATTAAATACAAAAGGCACAATGCCATATTAAGTACAAGATAACTGACTCTTCTTACTGTCTATGTTTTGAACCTTTCATGTGAAATTAGTTATAGATTCCGATGCTTCACCTCAGGTTTACTGTATACCTCTGACCTTCTTATTGACAATGAAACACAGAAATTGCATCGGAACTAAATACAAAAAGGCACAATGCCGACTTAAGTACAAGAAAACTGACTCTTCTTACTGACTATGCTTTGAACCTTCATGTGACACTAGTTGTAGATTCCGATGCTTCACTTCAGGTTTACTGTATCCCTCTGACCTTCGTATTGACGATGAAACACAGAAATTGCATCGGAATTAAATTCAAAAGGCACAATGTCGACTTAAGTACAAGAAAACTGACTCTTCTTACAGTCTATGTTTGAACCGTTCCTTTGACACTAGTTATAGACTCCGATGCTTCACTTCAGGTTTACTGTATCCCTCTGACCTTCTTATTGACGATGAGACACAGAAAATGCATCGGAATTAAATACAAAAAGCACAATGCCGTCCTAAGTACAAGAAAAGTGAATCTTCCTACTGTCTATGATTTGAACCATTCCTGTGACTCTAGTTATACATTCCGATGCTTCACTTCAGGTTTACTGTATCCCTCTGACCTTGATATTGACGATGAAACACAGAAATTGCATCGGAATTAAATACAAAAAGCACAATGCCGGCTTAAGTACAAGAAAACTGACTCATCTTACTGTCTATGATTTGAACCATTCATGTGACACTAGTTATAGATTCCGATTCTTCACTTCAGGTTTACTGTATCCCTCTGACCTTCTTAATGACGGTGAAACACAAAAATTGCATCGAAATTAAATGCAAAAGGCACAATGCCGACTTAAGTACAAGAAAACTGACTCTTCTTACTGCCTATGTTTGAACCATTCCTGTGACACTAGTTATAGAATCCGATGCTTCACATCAGGTTTACTGAATCCCTCTGACCGTCTTATTGACGATGAAACAGAGAAATTGCATCATAATTAAATACAAAAGGCACAATGCTGACTTAAGTATAAAAAAACTGACTCTTCTTACTGTCTATGATTTGAACCATTCCTGTGACACTTATTATAGATTCCGATGCTTCACTTCAGGTTTACTGTATCCCTCTGACCTTCATATTGACGATGAAACACAGAAAATGCATCGGAATTAAATACAAAAAGCACAATGCCGTCTTAAGTACAAGAAAAGTAATCTTCCTACTGTCTATGATTTGAACCATTCCTGTGACTCTAGTTATACATTCCGATGCTTCACTTCAGGTTTACCGTATCCCTCTGACCTTCTTATTGACGATGAAACACAGAAATTGCATCGGAATTAAATACAAAAGGCACAATGCTGACTTAAGTATAAAAAAACTGAGTCTTCTTACTGTCTATGTTTTGAACCATTCCTGTGACACTAGTTATAGATTCCGATGCTTCACTTCATTTTTACTGTATCCCTCTGACCTTCTTATTGACGATGAAACACAGAAATTGCATCGGAATTAAATACAAGAGGCACAATGCCGACTTAAGTACAAGAAAACTGACTCTTATAACTGTCTATGTATTTGAACCATTCCTGTGACACTAGTTATAGATTCCGATGCTTCACTTCTGGTTTACTGAATCCCTCTGACCTTCTTATTGACGATGAAACACAGAAATTGCATCGGAATTAAATACAAAAGGCACAATGCTGACTTAAGTATAAGAAAACTGACTCTTCTTACTGTCTATGTTTTGAACCATTCCTGTGACACGAGTTATAGATTCCCATGCTTCACTTCCTGTTTAATGAATCCCTCTGACCTTCTTATTGACGATGAAACACAGACATTGCATCGGAGTTAAATACAAAATTCACAATGCCGACTTAAGTAGAAAAAAACTGACTCTTCTTACTGTCTATGCTTTGAACCATTCCTGTGACACTAGTTATAGATTCCGGTGCTTCACTTCATTTTTACTGTATCCCTCTGACCTTCTTATTGACGATGAAACACAGAAATTGCATCGGAATTAAATACAAAAGGCACAATGCCGACTTAAGTACAAGAAAACTGACTCTTATAACTGTCTATGTATTTGAACCATTCCTGTGACACTAGTTATAGATTCCGATGCTTCACTTCAGGTTTACTGTATCCCTCCGACCTTCTTATTGACGATGAAACACAGAAATTTCATCGGAATTAAATACAAAAGGCACAAGGCCGACTTAAGTACAAGAAAACTGACTCTTCTTACTGTCTATGTTTTGAACCATTCCTGTGACTCTAGTTATAGATTCCGATGCTTCACTTCAGGTTTACTGTATCCCTTCCGACCTTCTTAATGACGATGAAACACAGGAATTGCATCGGAATTAAATCCAAACGGCACAATGCCGACTTAAGTAGAAGAAAACTGACCCTTCTTACTGTCTAAGTTTTGAACCATTCCTGTGACACTACTTATAGATTCCGATGCTTCACGTCAGCTTTACTGTATCCCTCTGACCTTCTTATTGACGATGAAACACAGAAATTGCATCGGAATTAAATACAAAAGGCACAATGCCGACTTAAGTACAAGAAAACTGACTCTTCTTACTGTCTACGTTTGGAACCGTTCCTGTGACACTAGTTATAGATTCCGATGCTTCACTTCAGGTTTACTGTATCCCTCCGACCTTCTTAATGACGATGAATCACAGGAATTGCATCGGAATTAAATACAAACGGCACAATGCCGACTTAAGTAGAAGAAAACTGACTCTTCTTACTGTCTAAGTTTTGAACCATTCCTGTGACACTACTTATAGATTCCGATGCTTCACGTCAGCTTTACTGTATCCCTCTGACCTTCTTATTGACGATGAAACACAGAAATTGCATCGGAATTAAATACAAAAGGCACAATGCCGACTTAAGTACAAGAAACCTGACTCTTCTTACTGTCTATGTTTTGAACCATTCCTGTGACACTAGTTATAGATTCCGATGCTTCACTTCAGGTTTACTGTATCCCTCTGACCTTCTTATTGAACAACGAAACACAGAAATTCCATCGGAATTAAATACAATGGGCACAATGCCGACTTCAGTACAAGATAACTGACTCTTCTTACTGTCTATGTTTTGAACCATTCATGTGACATTAGTTATAGATTCCTATGCTTCACTTCAGGTTTGCTGTATCCCTCTGACCTTTTAATTGACAATGAAACACAGAAATTGCATCGGAATTAAATACAAAAGGCACAATGCCGACTTAAGTACAAGAAAACTGACTCTTCTTACTGACTATGTTTTGAACCATTCATGTGACACTAGTTATAGATTCCGATGTTTCACTTCAGGTTTACTGTATCCCTCTGACCTTCTTATTGACGATGAAACACAGAAATTGCATCGGAATTAAATGCAAAAGGCACAATGCCAACATAAGTACAAGAAAACTGACTCTCCTTACTGTCTATGATTTGAACCATTCACGTGACACTAGTTATAGATTCCGATTCTTCACTTCAGGTTTACCGTATCCCTCTGACCTTCTTATCGACGGTGAAACACAAAAATTGCATCGAAATTAAATACAAAAGGCACAATGCCGACTTAAGTACAAGAAAACTGACTCTTCTTACTGACTATGTTTTGAACCATTCCTGTGACACTAGTTATAAATTCCGATGCTTCACTTCCTGTTTACTGTATCCCTCTGACCTTCTTATTGACGATGAAACACACAAATTGCATCGGAGTTAAATACAAAAGGCACAATCCCGACTTAAGTACAAGAAAGTGACTCTTCTTACTGTCTATGCTTTTGACCATTCCTGTGCCACTAGTTATAGATTCCGATGCTTCATTTCACTTTTACTGTATCCCTCTGACCTTCTTATTGACGATGAAACACAGAAATTTCACCGGAATTAAATACAAAAGGCACAATGCCGACTTAAGTACAAGAAAACTGACTCTTCTTACTGTCTATGATTTTAACCATTCCTGTGACTCTAGTTATAGATTCCGATGCTTCACTTCAGGTTTACTGTATCCCTCCGACCTTCTTAATGACGATGAAACACAGGAATTGAATCGGAATTAAATCCAAACGGCACAATGCCGACTTAAGTAGAAGAAAACTGAACCTTCTTACTGTCTAAGTTTTGAACCATTCCTGTGAGACTACTTATAGGTTCCGATGCTTCACTTCAGGTTTACTGTATCCCTCTCACCTTCTTATTGACGATGAAACACAGAAATTGCACGGAATTAAATACAAAAGGCACAATGCCAACTTAAGTACAAGAAAACTGACTCTTCTTACTGTCTATGTTTTGAACCATTCATGTGACACTAGTTGTAGATTACGATGCTTCACTTCCGGTTTACTGTATACCTCTGACCTTCTTATTGACGATGAAACACAGAAACTGCATCGGAGTTAAATACAAAAGGATCAATGCCGACTTAAGTACAAGAAAACTGACTCTTCTCACAGTCTATGTTTTGAACCATTCCGGTGACACTAGTTATAGATTCCGCTGCTTCACTTCAGGTTTACTTTATCCCTCTGACCTTCTTATTGACGATGAAACACAGAAATTGCATCGGAATTAAATACATATGGCACGACGCCGACTTAAGTACAAGAAAACTGACTCTTCTTACTGTCTATGTTTTGAACCATTCCTGTGACACTAGTTATAGATTCCGATGCTTCACCTCCGGTTCACTGTATCCCTCTGACTTCATTATTGACGATGAAACACAGAAATTGCATCGGAACTAAATACAAGAGGCACAATGCCGACTTAAGTACAAGAAATCTGACTCTTCTTACTGTCCAAGTTTTGAACAATTCCTTTGACACTAGTTATAGATTCCGATGCTTCACGTCAGCTTTACTGTATCCCTCTGACCTTCTTATTGACGATGAAACACAGAAATTGCATCGGAATTAAATACAAAAGGCACAATGCCATATTAAGTACAAGATAACTGACTCTTCTTACTGTCTATGTTTTGAACCTTTCATGTGAAATTAGTTATAGATTCCGATGCTTCACTTCAGGTTTACTGTATACCTCTGACCTTCTTATTGACAATGAAACACAGAAATTGCATCGGAACTAAATACAAAAAGGCACAATGCCGACTTAAGTACAAGAAAACTGACTCTTCTTACTGACTATGCTTTGAACCTTCATGTGACACTAGTTGTAGATTCCGATGCTTCACTTCAGGTTAACTGTATCCCTCTGACCTTCGTATTGACGATGAAACACAGAAATTGCATCGGAATTAAATACAAAAGGCACAATGTCGACTTAAGTACAAGAAAACTGACTCTTCTTACAGTCTATGTTTGAACCGTTCCTTTGACACTAGTTATAGACTCCGATGCTTCACTTCAGGTTTACTGTATCCCTCTGACCTTCTTATTGACGATGAAACACTGAAAATGCATCGGAATTAAATACAAAAAGCACAATGCCGTCCTAAGGACAAGAAAAGTGAATCTTCCTACTGTCTATGATTTGAACCATTCCTGTGACTCTAGTTATACATTCCGATGCTTCACTTCAGGTTTACTGTATCCCTCTGACCTTGATATTGACGATGAAACACAGAAATTGCATCGGAATTAAATACAAAAAGCACAATGCCGGCTTAAGTACAAGAAAACTGACTCATCTTACTGTCTATGATTTGAACCATTCATGTGACACTAGTTATAGATTCCGATTCTTCACTTCAGGTTTACTGTATCCCTCTGACCTTCTTAATGACGGTGAAACACAAAAATTGCATCGAAATTAAATGCAAAAGGCACAATGCCGACTTAAGTACAAGAAAACTGACTCTTCTAACTGCCTATGTTTGAACCATTCCTGTGACACTAGTTATAGAATCCGATGCTTCACATCAGGTTTACTGAATCCCTCTGACCGTCTTATTGACGATGAAACAGAGAAATTGCATCGGAATTAAATACAAAAGGCACAATGCTGACTTAAGTATAAAAAAACTGACTCTTCTTACTGTCTATGATTTGAACCATTCCTGTGACACTTGTTATAGATTCCGATGCTTCACTTCAGGTTTACTGTATCCCTCTGACCTTCATATTGACGATGAAACACAGAAAATGCATCGGAATTAAATACAAAAAGCACAATGCCGTCTTAAGTACAAGAAAAGTAATCTTCCTACTGTCTATGATTTGAACCATTCCTGTGACCCTAGTTATACATTCCGATGCTTCACTTCAGGTTTACCGTATCCCTCTGACCTTCTTATTGACGATGAAACACAGAAATTGCATCGGAATTAAATACAAAAGGCACAATGCTGACTTAAGTATAAAAAAACTGAGTCTTCTTACTGTCTATGTTTTGAACCATTCCTGTGACACTAGTTATAGATTCCGATGCTTCACTTCATTTTTACTGTATCCCTCTGACCTTCTTATTGACGATGAAACACAGAAATTGCATCGGAATTAAATACAAGAGGCACAATGCCGACTTAAGTACAAGAAAACTGACTCTTATAACTGTCTATGTATTTGAACCATTCCTGTGACACTAGTTATAGATTCCGATGCTTCACTTCTGGTTTACTGAATCCCTCTGACCTTCTTATTGACGATGAAACACAGAAATTGCATCGGAATTAAATACAAAAGGCACAATGCTGACTTAAGTATAAGAAAACTGACTCTTCTTACTGTCTATGTTTTGAACCATTCCTGTGACACGAGTTATAGATTCCCATGCTTCACTTCCTGTTTAATGAATCCCTCTGACCTTCTTATTGACGATGAAACACAGACATTGCATCGGAGTTAAATACAAAATTCACAATGCCGACTTAAGTAGAAAAAAACTGACTCTTCTTACTGTCTATGCTTTGAACCATTCCTGTGACACTAGTTATAGATTCCGGTGCTTCACTTCATTTTTACTGTATCCCTCTGACCTTCTTATTGACGATGAAACACAGAAATTGCATCGGAATTAAATACAAAAGGCACAATGCCGACTTAAGTACAAGAAAACTGACTCTTATAACTGTCTATGTATTTGAACCATTCCTGTGACACTAGTTATAGATTCCGATGCTTCACTTCAGGTTTACTGTATCCCTCCGACCTTCTTATTGACGATGAAACACAGAAATTTCATCGGAATTAAATACAAAAGGCACAAGGCCGACTTAAGTACAAGAAAACTGACTCTTCTTACTGTCTATGTTTTGAACCATTCCTGTGACTCTAGTTATAGATTCCGATGCTTCACTTCAGGTAACCTGTATCCCTTCCGACCTTCTTAATGACGATGAAACACAGGAATTGCATCGGAATTAAATCCAAACGGCACAATGCCGACTTAAGTAGAAGAAAACTGACCCTTCTTACTGTCTAAGTTTTGAACCATTCCTGTGAGACTACTTATAGATTCCGATGCTTCTCTTCAGGTTTACTGTATCCCTCTCACCTTCTTATTGACGATGAAACACAGAAATTGCACGGAATTAAATACAAAAGGCACAATGCCATCTTAAGTACAAGAAAACTGACTCTTCTTACTGTCTATGTTTTGAACCATTCATGTGACACTAGTTGTAGATTACATTGCTTCACTTCAGGTTAACTGTATACCTCTGACCTTCTTATTGACGATGAAACACAGAAATTGCATCGGAGTTAAATACAAGAGGATCAATGCCGACTTAAGTACAAGAAAACTGACTCTTCTCGCATTCTATGTTTTGAACCGTTCCGGTGACACTAGTTATAGATTCCGCAGCTTCACTTCAGGTTTACTTTATCCCTCTGACCTTCTTATTGACGATGAAACACAGAAATTGCATCGGAATTAAATACATATGGCACGACGCCGACTTAAGTACAAGAAAACTGACTCTTCTTACTGTCAATGTTTTGAACCATTCCTGTGACACTAGTTATAGATTCCGATGCTTCACCTCCGGTTCACTGTATCCCTCTGACCTTCTTATTGACGATGAAACACAGAAATTGCATCGGAATTAAATACAAAAGGCACAATGCCGACTTAAGTACAAGAAAACTGACTCTTCTTACTGTCTAGGTTTTGAACAATTCCTGTGACACTAGTTATAGATTCCGATGCTTCACGTCAGCTTTACTGTATCCCTCTGACCTTCTTATTGACGATGAATCACAGAAATTGCATCGGAATTAAATCCAAAAGGCACAATGCCATATTAAGTACAAGATAACTGACTCTTCTTACTGTCTATGTTTTGAACCTTTCATGTGACATTAGTTATAGTTTCCGATGCTTCACTTCAGGTTTACTGTATACCTCTGACCTTCTTATTGACAATGAAACACAGAAATTGCATCGGAACTAAATACAAAAAGGCACAATGCCGACTTAAGTACAAGAAAACTGACTCTTCTTACTGACTATGCTTTGAACCATTCATGTGACACTAGTTATAGATTCCGATGCTTCACTTCAGGTTTACTGTATCCCTCTGACCTTCTTATTGACGATGAAACACAGAAATTGCATCGGAATTAAATACAAAAGGCACAATGTCGACTTAAGTACAAGAAAACTGACTCTTCTTACAGTCTATGTTTGAACCGTTCCTTTGACACTAGTTATAGATTCCGATGCTTCACTTCAGGTTTAGTGTATCCCTCTGACCTTGCTATTGACGATGAAACACAGAAATTGCATCGGAATTAAATGCAAAAAGCACAATGCCGGCTTAAGTACAAGAAAACTGACTCTTCTTACAGTCTATGATTTGAACCATTAATGTTACACTAGTTATAGATTCCGACGCTTTACTCCAGATTTACTGTATCCCTCTGACCTTCTTATTGACGATGATACACAGGAATTGCTTCGGAATTAATACAAAAGACACAATGCCGACTTAAGTTCAAGAAAACTGACTCTTCTTAATGCCTATGTTTTGATCCATTCCTGTGTCAGTAGTTATAGATTCCGATGCTTCACTTCAGGTTTACTGTATCCTTCTGACCTTCTTATTGACGATGAAACATAGAAATTGCATCGGAATTAAGTAGAAAAGGAACAATGCCGACTTAAGTACAAGAAAACTGAATATTCTTACTGTCTATGTTTTGAACAATTCCTGTGACAATTGTTATAGATTCCGATGGTTCACTTCAGGTTTACTGTATCCCTCTGACCTTCTTATTGAAGATGAAACACAGATATTGCATCGGAATGAAATATAGAAAACACAATGCCGACTTAAGTACAAGAAAACTGACTCTTCTTACTGTCTATGTTTTGAACCATTCCTGTGACACTAGTTATGGATTCCGATGCTACACTTCAGGTTTACTGTATCCCTCTGACCTTCTTATTGACAATGAAACACAGAAATTGCATCGGTATTCAATACAAAAGGCACAATGCCGACTTAAGTACAAGAAAACTGACTCTTCTTACTGTCTAAGTTTTGAACCTTTCCTTTGCCACTAGTTATAGATACCGATGCTTCACTTCAGGTTTACTGTATCTCTCTGACCTCCTTATTGACGATGAAACACTGAAATTGCATCGGAATTAAATACAAAAGGCACAATGCCGACTTAAGTACAAGAAAAATGACTCTTCTTACTGTCTATGTTTTGAACCATTCGTGTGACACTAGATACAGATTGCGATGCTTCACTTCAGGTTTACTGTATCCCTCTAACCTTCTTGTTGACGATGAAACACAGAATTTGCATCGGAATTAAATACAAATAGCACAATGCCGACTTGAGTACAAGAAAACTGACTCTTCTTACTGTCTATGTTTGAACCATTCCTGTGACACTAGTTATAGATTCCCATGCTTCACTTCAGGTTTACTGAATCCCTCTGACCTTCTTATTGACGATGAAACACAGAAATTGCATCGGAATTAAATACAAAAGGCACAATGCTGACTTAAGTACAAGAAAACTGACTCTTCTTACTGTCTATGTTTTGAACCATTCCTGTGACACTAGTTATAGATTCCGATGCTTCACTTCCTGTTTACTGAATCCCTCTGACCTTCTTATTGACGATGAAACACAGACATTGCATCGGAGTTAAATACAAAATTCACAATGCCGACTTAAGTAGAAGAAAACTGACTCTCCTTACTGTTTATGCCTTGAACCATTCCTGTGACACTAGTTATAGATTCCGATGCTTCACTTCATTTTTACTGTATCCCTCTGACCTTCTTATTGACGATGAAACACAGAAATTGCATCGGAATTAAATACAAAAGGCACAATGCCGACTTAAGTACAAGAAAACTGACTCTTCTTACTGTCTATGTTTTGAACCATTCCTGTGACTCTAGTTATAGATTCCGATGCTTCATTTCAGGTTTACTGTATCCCTCCGACCTTCTTAATGACGATGAAACACAGGAATTGCATCGGAATTAAATCCAAACGGCACAATGCCGACTTAAGTAGAAGAAAACTGACCCTTCTTACTGCCTAAGTTTTGAACCATTCCTGTGACACTACTTATAGATTCCGATGCTTCACTTCAGGTTTACTGTATCCCTCTGCCCTTCATATTGACGATGAAACACAGAAATTGCACGGAATTAAATACAAAAGGCACAATGCCAACTTAAGTACAAGAAAACTGACTCTTCTTACTGTCTATGTTTTGAACCATTCATGTGACACTAGTTGTAGATTACGATGTTTCACTTCAGGTTTACTGTATCCCTCTGACCTTCTTATTGACGATGAAACATAGAAATTGCATCGGAATTAAATACAAAAGGCACAATGCCATATTAAGTACAAGAAAACTGACTCTTCTTACTGTCTAAGTTTTGAACAATTCCTGTGACACTAGTTATAGATTCCGATGCTTCACGTCAGCTTTACTGTATCCCTCTGACATTCTTATTGACGATGAAACAGAGAAATTGCATCGGAATTAAATACAAAAGGCACAATGCCATATTAAGTACAAGATAACTGACTCTTCTTACTGTCTATGTTTTGAACCTTTCATGTGACATTAGTTATAGATTCCGATGCTTCACTTCAGGTTTACTGTATACCTCTGACCTTCTTATTGACAATGAAACACAGAAATTGCATCGGAACTAAATACAAAAATGCACAATGCCGACTTAAGTACAAGAAAACTGACTCTTCTTACTGACTATGCTTTGAACCATTCATGTGACACTAGGTATAGATTCCGATGCTTCCCTTCAGGTTTACTGTATCCCTCTGACCTTCTTATTGACGATGAAACAAAGAAATTGCATCGGAATTAAATACAAAAGGCACAATGTCGACTTAAGTACAAGAAAACTGACTCTTCTTACAGTCTATGTTTGAACCGTTCCTTTGACACTACTTATAGATTCCGATGCTTCACTTCAGGTTTACTGTATCCCTCTGACCTTCTTATTGACGATGAAACACAGAAATTGCATCGGAATTAAATACAAATGGCACAACGGCGACTTAAGTTCAAGAAAACTGAGTCTTCTTACTGTCTATGTTTTGAACCATTCCTGTGACACTAGTTATAGATTCCGATGCTTCACGTCAGCTTTACTGTATCCCTCTGACCTTCTTATTGACGATGAAACACTGAAATTGCATCGGAATTAAATACAAAAGGCACAATGCCGACTTAAGTACAAGAAAACTGACTCTTCTTACTGTCTATGTTTTGAACCATTCCTGTGACACTAGTTATAGATTCCGATTCTTCACTTCAGGTTTACTGTAACCCACTGACTTTCATAATGACGATGAAACACAGAAATTGCATCGGAATTAAATACAAAAATGCACAATGCCGGCTTATGCACAAGATAACTGACCCTTCTTACTGTCTATGTTTTGTACCATTCCTGTGACACTAGTTATAGATTCAGATGCTTCACTTCAGGTTTACTGTATCCCTCTGACCTTCTTATTGACCATGAAAAACAGATATTGAATCGGAATTTAATACAAAAGGCACAATGCCGGCTTAAGTACAAGAAGACTCACTCTTCTTACAGTCTATGTTTTGAACCATTCCTGTGACTCTAGTTATAGATTCCGATGCTTCATTTCAGGTTTACCGTATCCCTCTGACCGTCTTATTGACGATGAAACACAGAAATTGCATCGGAATTAAATACAAAAGGCACAAAGCCGGCTTAAGTACAAGAAAACTGACTCTTCTTACTGTCTAAGTTTTGAACCATTCATGTGACACTAGTTATAGATTCCGATGCTACACTTCAGGCTTACTGTATCCGTCTGACCTTCTTATTGACGATGAAACACAGAAATTGCATCGGAGTTAAATAAAAAAGGCACAATGCCGACTTGAGTACAAGAAAACTGACTCTTCTTACAGTCTATGTTTTGAACCATTCCTGTGACACTAGTTATAGATACTGACGCTTCACTTCAGGTTTACTGTACCCCTCTGACCTTCTTATTGACGATGAAACACAGATATTGAATCGGAATTAAATACAAAAGGCACAATGCCGGCTTAAGTACAAGAAAACTCACTCTTTTTACAGTCTATGTTTTGAACCATTCCTGTAACACTAGTTTTAGATTCCGAAGCTTCACTTCTGGTTTACTGTATCCCTCTGACCGTCTTATTGACGATGAAACACAGAAATTGCATCGGAATTAAATGCAAAAGGCACAATGCCGACTTAAGTAAAAGAAAACTGACTTTTCTTACTGCCTATGTTTTGAACCATTCATGTTACACTAGTTATAGATTCCGACGCTTTACTCCAGATTTACTGTATCCCTCTGACCTTCTTATTGACGATGATGCACAGGAATTGCTTCGGAATTAATACAAAAGACACAATGCCGACTTAAGTTCAAGAAAACTGACTCTTCTTAATGCCTATGTTTTGATCCATTCCTGTGTCAGTAGTTATAGATTCCGATGCTTCACTTCAGGTTTACTGTATCCTTCTGACCTTCTTATTGACGATGAAACATAGAAATTGCATCGGAATTAAGTAGAAAAGGAACAATGCCGACTTAAGTACAAGAAAACTGAATATTATTACTGTCTATGTTTTGAACAATTCCTGTGACAATAGTTATAGATTCCGATGGTTCACTTCAGGTTTACTGTATCCCTCTGACCTTCTTATTGAAGATGAAACACAGATATTGCATCGGAATGAAATATAAAAGGCACAATGCCGACTTAAGTACAAGAAAACTGACTCTTCTTACTGTCTATGTTTTGAACCATTCCTGTGACACTAGTTATGGATTCCGATGCTACACTTCAGGTTTACTGTATCCCTCTGACCTTCTTATTGACAATGAAACACAGAAATTGCATCGGTATTAAATACAAAAGGCACAATGCCGACTTAAGTACAAGAAAACTGACCCTTCTTACTGTCTAAGTTTTGAACCTTTCCTTTGCCACTAGTTATAGATACCGATGCTTCACTTCAGGTTTACTGTATCTCTCTGACCTCCTTATTGACGATGAACCACTGAAATTGCATCGGAATTAAATACAAAAGGCACAATGCCGACTTAAGTACAAGAAAAATGACGCTTCTTACTGTCTATGTTTTGAACCATTCGTGTGACACTAGATACTGATTGCGATGCTTCACTTCAGGTTTACTGTATCCCTCTAACCTTCTTGTTGACGATGAAACACAGAATTTGCATCGGAATTAAATACAAATACCACAATGCCGACTTGAGTACAAGAAAAATTACACTTCTTACTGTCTATGTTTTGAACCACTCCATTGACACTAGTTATAGATTCCGATGCTTCACTTCAGGTCTACTGTATCCCTCTGACCTTTTTAATGAGGATGAAACACAGAAATTGCATCGGTATTAAATACAAAAGGCACAATGCCGACTTAAGTACAAGAAAACTGACTCTTCTTACTATCTAAGTTTTGAACCTTTCCTTTGCCACAAGTTATAGATACCGATGCTTCACTTCAGGTTTACTGTATCCCTCTGACCTTCTTATTCTTGATGAAACACAGAAATTGCATCGGAATTAATTACAAATGGCACAATGCCAACTTAAGTACAAGAAAACTGACTCTTCTTACAGTCTATGTTTTGAACCATTCCTGTGACACTAGTTATAGATTCAGATGCTTCACTTCAGGTTTACTGTATCCCTCTGACCATCTTATTGACGATGAAACACAGAAACTGCATCGGAATTAAATACAAAAGGCACAAAGCCGACTTATGTACAAGAAATCTGACTCTTCTTACTGTCTACGTGTGAACCATTCATGTGACACTAGTTATAGATTCCGATGCTTCACTTCAGGTTTAATGTATCCCTCTGACCTTGTTATTGACGATGAAACACAGAAATTGCATTGGAGTTAAATACAAAAGGCACAATGCCGACTTAAGTACAAGAAAACTGACTCTTCTTACAGTCTATGTTTTGAACCATTCCTGTGACACTAGTTATAGATTCAGATGCTTCACTTCAGGTTTACTGTATCCCTCTGACCATCTTATTGACGATGAAACACAGATATTGAATCGGAATTAAATACAAAAGACACAATGCCGACTTAAGTACAAGAAAACTGACCCTTCTTACTGTCTAAGTTTTGAACCTTTCCTTTGCCACTAGTTATAGATACCGATGCTTCACTTCAGGTTTACTGTATCTCTCTGACCTCCTTATTGACGATGAAACACTGAAATTGCATCGGAATTAAATACAAAAGGCACAATGCCGACTTAAGTACAAGAAAAATGACGCTTCTTACTGTCTATGTTTTGAACCATTCGTGTGACACTAGATACAGATTGCGATGCTTCACTTCAGGTTTACTGTATCCCTCTAACCTTCTTGTTGACGATGAAACACAGAATTTGCATCGGAATTAAATACAAATACCACAATGCCGACTTGAGTACAAGAAAACTGACACTTCTTACTGTCTATGTTTTGAACCACTCCATTGACACTAGTTATAGATTCCGATGCTTCACTTCAGGTCTACTGTATCCCTCTGACCTTTTTAATGAGGATGAAACACAGAAATTGCATCGGTATTAAATACAAAAGGCACAATGCCGACTTAAGTACAAGAAAACTGACTCTTCTTACTGTCTAAGTTTTGAACCTTTCCTTTGCCACTAGTTATAGATACCGATGCTTCACTTCAGGTTTACTGTATCCCTCTGACATTCTTATTGTTGATGAAACACAGAATTTGCATCGGACTTGAATACAAAAGGCACAATGCCAACTTAAGTACACAAAACATACTTTTCTTACTATCTATGTTTTGAACCATTCCTGTGACACTAGTTATAGATTCCGATGCTTCACTTCAGGTTTACTGTATCTCTCTGACCTTCTTATTGACGATGAAACACAGAAGTTGCATTGGAATTATTTACAAAAGGCACAATGCCGACTTAAGTACAAGAAAACTGACTCTTTTTTCTGTCTATGTTTTGAACCATTCCTGTGACACTGGTTATAGATTCCGTTGCTTCACTTCAGGTTTACTGTATCCCTCTGACCATCTTATTGACGATGAAACACAGAAACTGCATCGGAATTAAATACAAAAGGCAGAAAGCCGTTTTATGTACAAGAAATCTGACTCTTCTTACTGTCTACGTTTGAACCATTCATGTGACACTAGTTATAGATTCCGATGCTTCACTTCAGGTTTACTGTATCCCTCTGACCTTGTTATTGACGATGAAACACAGAAATTGCATTGGAGTTAAATACAAAAGGCACAATGCCGACTTAAGTACAAGAAAACTGACTCTTCTTACTGTCTATGCTTTGAACCATTCCTGTGACACTAGTTATGGATTCCGATGCTACACTTCAGGTTTACTGTATCCCTCTGACCTTCTTATTGACAATGAAAGACAGAAATTGCATCGGTATTAAATACAAAAGGCACAATGCCGACTTAAGTACAAGAAAACTGACTCTTCTTACTGTCCAAGATTAGAACCATTCCTGTGAAAGTAGTTATAGATTCCGATGTTTCACTTCAGGTTTACTGTATCCCTCTGACCTTCTTATTCTTGATGAAACACAGAAATTGCATCGGAATTAAATACAAATGGCACAATGCCAACTTAAGTACAAGAAAACCGACTCTTCTTACTGTCTATGTTTTGAACCATTCCTGTGACACTAGTTATACATTCCGATGCTTCACTTCAGGTTTACTCTATCTATCTGACCTCCTTTTTGAAGATGAAACACAGATATTGCATCGGAATGAAATACAAAAGACAAATTGCCGACTTAAGTACAAGAAAACTGACTCTTCTTACTGTCTATGTTTTGAACTATTCCTGTGACACTAGTTATAGGTTCCAATGCTTCACTTCAGGTTTACTGTATCCCTCTGACATGCTTATTGACGATGAAACACTGAAATTGCATCGGAATTAAATACAAAAGGCACAATGCCGACTTAAGTACAAGAAAAATGACTCTTCTTACTGTCTATGTTTTGAACCATTCCTGTGACACTAGATACAGATTGCGATGCTTCACTTCAGGTTTACTGTATCCCTCTAACCTTCTTGTTGACGATGAAACACAGAATTTGCATCGAAATTAAATACAAATAGCACAATGCCGACTTGAGAACAAGAAAACTGACTCTTCTTACTGTCTATGTTTTGAACCACCCCTGTGACACTAGTTATAGATTCCGATGCTTCACTTCAGGTCCACTGTATCCCTCTGACCTTTTTAATGACGATGAAACACAGAAATTGCATCGGAATTAAATACAAAAAGCACAATGCCGACTTAAGTACAAGAAAACTGATCCTTCTTACTGTCTAAGTTTTGAACCATTCCTTTGCCACTAGTTATAGATTCCGATGCTTCACTTCAGGTTTACTGTATCTCTCTGACCTTCTTATTGACGATGATACACAGAAATTGCATCGGAATTATTTACTAAAGGCACAATGCCGACTTAAGTACAAGAAAACTGACTCTTCTTACTGTCTATGTTTTGAACCATTCCTGTGACACTTTTTATAGATTCCGATGCTTCACTACAGGTTTACTGTATCCCTCTGACCATCTTATTGACGATGAAACACAGAAACTGCATCGGAATTAAATACAAAAGGCACAAAGCCGACTTATGTACAGGACATCTGACTCTTCTTACTGTCTACGTGTGAACCATTCATGTGACACTAGTTATACATTCCGATGCTTCACTTCAGGTTTAATGTATCCCTCTGACCTTGTTATTGACGACGAAACACAGAAATTGCATTGGAGTTAAATACAAAAGGCACAATGCCGACTTAAGTACAAGAAAACTGACTCTTCTTACAGTCTATGTTTTGAACCATTCCTGTGACACTAGTTATAGATTCAGATGCTTCACTTCAGGTTTACTGTATCCCTCTGACCTTCTTATTGACGATGAAACACAGATATTGAATCGGAATTAAATACAAAAGACACAATGCCGACTTAAGTACAAGAAAACTGACTCTTCTTACTGTCTATATTTTGAACCACTCCTGTGACACTAGTTATAGATACCGATGCTTCACTTCAGGTTTACTGTATCCCTCTGACATTCTTATTGTTGATGAAACACAGAAATTGCATCTGACTTGAATACAAAAGGCTCAATGCCAACTTAAGTACACAAAACTTACTTTTCTTACTATCTATGTTTTGAACCATTCCTGTGACACTAGTTATAGATTCCGATGCTTCACTTCAGGTTTACTGTATCTCTCTGACCTTCTTATTGACGATGAAACACAGAAATTGCATCGGAATTATTTACAAAAGGCACAATGCCGACTTAAGTACAAGAAAACTGACTCTTCTTTCTGTCTATGTTTTGAACCATTCCTGTGACACTAGTTATAGATTCCGATGCTTCACTTCAGGTTTACTGTATCCCTCTGACCATCTTATTGAAGATGAAACACAGAAACTGCATCGGAATTAAATACAAAAGGCACAAAGCCGTTTTATGTACAAGAAATCTGACTCTTCTTACTGTCTACGTTTGAACCATTCATGTGACACTAGTTATAGATTCCGATGCTTCACTTCAGGTTTACTGTATCCCTCTGACCTTGTTATTGACGATGAAACACAGAAATTGCATTGGAGTTAAATACAAAAGGCACAATGCCGACTTAAGTACAAGAAAACTGACTCTTCTTACTGTCCAAGATATGAACCATTCCTGTGAAAGTAGTTATAGATTCCGATGTTTCACTTCAGGTTTACTGTATCCCTCTGACCTTCTTATTCTTGATGAAACACAGAAATTGCATCGGAATTAAATACAAATGGCACAATGCCAACTTAAGTACAAGAAAACCGACTCTTCTTATTGTCTATGCTTTGAACCATTCCTGTGACACTAGTTATAGATTCCGATGCTTCACTTCAGGTTTACTCTATCTATCTGACCTCCTTTTTGAAGATGAAACACAGATATTGCATCGGAATGAAATACAAAAGACACAATGCCGACTTAAGTACAAGAAAACTGACTCTTCTTACTGTCTATGTTTTGAACCATTCCTGTGACACTAGCTATAGGTTCCGATGCTTCACTTCAGGTTTACTGTATCCCTCTGACCTGCTTATTGACGATGAAACACTGAAACTGCATCGGAATTAAATACAAAAGGCACAATGCCGACTTAAGTACAAGAAAAATGACTCTTCTTACTGTCTATGTTTTGAACCATTCCTGTGACACTAGCTATAGGTTCCGATGCTTCACTTCAGGTTTACTGTATCCCTCTGACCTGCTTATTGACGATGAAACACTGAAATTGCATCGAAATTAAATACAAATAGCACAATGCCGACTTGAGTACAAGAAAACTGACTCTTCTTACTGTCTGTGTTTTGAACCACCCCTGTGACACTAGTTATAGATTCCGATGCTTCACTTCAGGTCCACTGTATCCCTCTGACCTTCTTATTGACGATGAAACACAGATATTGAATCGGAATTAAATACAAAAGACACAATGCCGACTTAAGTACAAGAAAACTGACTCTTCTTACAGTCTATGTTTTGAACCATTCCTGTGACACTAGTTATAGATTCCGATGTTTCACTTCAAGTTTACTGTATCCCTCTGACCGTCTTATTGACGAAGAAACACAGAAATTGCATCGGAATTAAATACAAAAGGCACAATGCCGACTTAAGTACAAGAAAACTGACTCTTCTTACTGTCTATGTTTTGAATCATTCGTGTTACACTAGTTATAGATTCCGACGCTTTACTCCAGATTTACTGTATCCCTCTGACCTTCTTATTGACGATGAAACACGGAAATTGCTTCGGAATTAATACAAAAGACACAATGCCGACTTAAGTTCAAGAAAACTGACTCTTCTTACTGCCTATGTTTTGATCCATTCCTGTGACACTAGTTATAGATTCCGATGCTTCACTTCAGGTTTACTGTATGCCTCTGACCTTCTTATTTACGATGAAACATAGAAATTGCATCGGAATTTAATAGAAAAAGGATCAATGCCGACTTAAATACAAGAATACTGAATATTCCTACTGTCTATGTTTTGAACAATTCCTGTGACACTAGTTATAGATTCCGATGGTTCACTTCAGGTTTACTGTATTCCTCTGACCTTCTTATTGAAGATGAAACACAGATAATGCATCGGAATGAAATACAAAAGGCACAATGCCGGCTTAAGTACAAGAAAACTGACTCTTCTTACTGTCTAAGATTTGAATTATTCCTGTGAAAGTAGTTATAGATTCCGATGTTTCACTTCAGGTTTACTGTATCCCTCTGACCTTCTTATTGTTGAAGAAACACAGAAATTGCATCGGAATTAAATACAAATGGCACAATGCCAACTTAAGTACAAGATAACTGACTCTTCTTACTGTCTATGTTTTGAACCATTCATGTGACACTAGTTATAGATTCCGATTCTTCACTTCAGGTTTACTGTAACCCACTGACTTTCATAATGACGATGAAACACAGAAATTGCATCGGAATTAAATACAAAAGGCACAATGCCGGCTTATGCACAAGATAACTGACTCTTCTTACTGTCTATGTTTTGTACCATTCCTGTGACACTAGTTATAGATCCAGATGCTTCACTTCAGGTTTACTGTATCCCTCTGACCTTCTTATTGACGATGAAACACAGATATTGAATCGGAATTTAATACAAAAGGCACAATGCCGGCTTAAGTACAAGAAGACTCACTCTTCTTACAGTCTATGTTTCGAACCATTCCTGTGACTCTAGTTATAGATTCCGATGCTTCATTTCAGGTTTACCGTATCCCTCTGACCGTCCTATTGACGATGAAACACAGAAATTGCATCGGAATTAAATACAAAAGGCACAAAGCCGACTTAAGTACAAGAAAACTGACTCTTCTTACTGTCTATGTTTTGAACCATTCATGTGACACTAGTTATAGATTCCGATGCTACACTTCAGGTTTACTGTATCCCTCTGACCATCTTATTGATGATGAAACACAGAAATTGCATCGGAATTAAATACAAAAGGCACAATGCCGACTTAAGTACAAGAAAACTGACTCTTCTTACTGTCTATGTTTTGAACCATTCATGTGACACTAGTTATAGATTCCGATGCTACACTTCAGGCTTACTGTATCCGTCTGACCTTCTTATTGACGATGAAACACAGAAATTGCATCGGAGTTAAATAAAAAAGGCACAATGCCGACTTGAGTACAAGAAAACTGACTCTTCTTACAGTCTATGTTTTGAACCATTCCTGTGACACTAGTTATAGATTCTGACGCTTAACTTCAGGTTTACTGTATCCCTCTGACCTTCGTATTGACGATGAAACACAGATATTGAATCGGAATTAAATACAAAAGGCACAATGCTGGCTTAAGTACAAGAAAACTCACTCTTTTTACAGTCTATGTTTTGAACCATTCCTGTGACACTAGTTTTAGATTCCGAAGCTTCACTTCTGGTTTACTGTATCCCTCTGACAGTCTTATTGACGATGAAACACAGAAATTGCATCGGAATTAAATACAAAAGGCACAATGCCGACTTAAGTAGAAGAAAACTGACTTTTCTTACTGCCTATGTTTTGAACCATTCATGTTACACTAGTTATAGATTCCGACGCTTTACTCCAGATTTACTGTATCCCTCTGACCTTCTTATTGACGATGATACACAGGAATTGCTTCGGAATTAATCCAAAAGACACAATGCCGACTTAAGTTCAAGAAAACTGACTCTTCTTAATGCCTATGATTTGATCCATTCCTGTGTCAGTAGTTATAGATTCCGATGCTTCACTTCAGGTTTACTGTATCCTTCTGACCTTCTTATTGACGATGAAACATAGATATTGCATCGGAATTAAGTAGAAAAGGAACAATGCCGACTTAAGTAAAAGAAAACTGAATATTCTTACTGTCTATGTTTTGAACAATTCCTGTGACAATAGTTATAGATTCCGATGGTTCACTTCAGGTTTACTGTATCACTCTGACCTTCTTATTGAAGATGAAACACAGATATTGCATCGGAATGAAATATAAAAGGCACAATGCCGACTTAAGTACAAGAAAACTGACTCTTCTTACTGTCTATGTTTTGAACTATTCCTGTGACACTAGTTATGGATTCCGATGCTACACTTCAGGTTTACTGTATCCCTCTGACCTTCGTATTGACAATGAAACACAGAAATTGCATCGGTATTAAATACAAAAGGCACAATGCCGACTTAAGTACAAGAAAACTGACTCTTCTTACTGTCTAAGTTTTGAACCTTTCCTTTGCCACTAGTTATAGATACCGATGCTTCACTTCAGGTTTACTGTATCTCTCTGACCTCCTTATTGACGATGAAACACTGAAATTGCATCGGAATTAAATGCAAAAGGCACAATGCCGTCTTAAGTACAAGAAAAATGACTCTTCTTGCTGTCTATGTTTTGAACCATTCCTGTGACACTAGATACAGATTGCGATGCTTCACTTCAGGTTTACTGTATCCCTCTAACCTTCTTGTTGACGATGAAACACAGAATTTGCATCGGAATTAAATACAAATACCACAATGCCGACTTGAGTACAAGAAAACTGACACTTCTTACTGTCTATGCTTTGAACCACTCCTGTGACACTAGTTATAGATTCCGATGCTTCACTTCAGGTCTACTGTATCCCTCTGACCTTTTTAATGACGATGAAACACAGAAATTGCATCGGTATTAAATACAAAAGGCACAATGCCGACTTAAGTACCAGAAAACTGACTCTTCTTACTGTCTAAGTTTTGAACCTTTCCTTTGCCACTAGTTATAGATACCGATGCTTCACTTCAGGTTTACTGTATCCCTCTGACATTCTTATTGTTGATGAAACACAGAAATTGCATCGGACTTGAATACAAAAGGCACAATGCCAACTTAAGTACACAAAACTTACTTTTCTTACTATCTATGTTTTGAACCATTCCTGTGACACTAGTTATAGATTCCGATGCTTCACTTCAGGTTTACTGTATCTCTCTGACCTTCTTATTGACGATGAAACACAGAAGTTGCATTGGAATTATTTACAAAAGGCACAATGCCGACTTAAGTACAAGAAAACTGACTCTTTTTTCTGTCTATGTTTTGAACCATTCCTGTGACACTAGTTATAGATTCCGATGCTTCACTTCAGGTTTACTGTATCCCTCTGACCATCTTATTGACGATGAAACACAGAAACTGCATCGGAATTAAATACAAAAGGCAGAAAGCCGTTTTATGTACAAGAAATCTGACTCTTCTTACTGTCTACGTTTGAACCATTCATGTGACACTGGTTATAGATTCCGATGCTTCACTTCAGGTTTACTGTATCCCTCTGACCTTGTTATTGACGATGAAACACAGAAATTGCATTGGAGTTAAATACAAAAGGCACAATGCCGACTTAAGTACAAGAAAACTGACTCTTCTTACTGTCTATGCTTTGAACCATTCCTGTGACACTAGTTATGGATTCCGATGCTACACTTCAGGTTTACTGTATCCCTCTGACCTTCTTATTGACAATGAAAGACAGAAATTGCATCGGTATTAAATACAAAAGGCACAATGCCGACTTAAGTACAAGAAAACTGACTCTTCTTACTGTCCAAGATTTGAACCATTCCTGTGAAAGTAGTTATAGATTCCGATGTTTCACTTCAGGTTTACTGTATCCCTCTGACCTTCTTATTCTTGATGAAACACAGAAATTGCATCGGAATTAAATACAAATGGCACAATGCCAACTTAAGTACAAGAAAACCGACTCTTCTTACTGTCTATGTTTTGAACCATTCCTGTGACACTAGTTATAGATTCCGATGCTTCACTTCAGGTTTACTCTATCTATCTGACCTCCTTTTTGAAGATGAAACACAGATATTGCATCGGAATGGAATACAAAAGACAAATTGCCGACTTAAGTACAAGAAAACTGACTCTTCTTACTGTCTATGTTTTGAACCATTCCTGTGACACTAGTTATAGGTTCCAATGCTTCACTTCAGGTTTACTGTATCCCTCTGACCTGCTTATTGACGATGAAACTCTGAAATTGCATCGGAATTAAATATAAAAGGCACAATGCCGACTTAAGTACAAGAAAAATGACTCTTCTTACTGTCTATGTTTTGAACCATTCCTGTGACACTAGATACAGATTGCGATGCTTCACTTCAGGTTTACTGTATCCCTCTAACCTTCTTGTTGACGATGAAACACAGAATTTGCATCGAAATTAAATACAAATAGCACAATGCCGACTTGAGTACAAGAAAACTGACTCTTCTTACTGTCTATGTTTTGAACCACCCCTGTGACACTAGTTATAGATTCCGATGCTTCACTTCAGGTCCACTGTATCCCTCTGACCTTTTTAATGACGATGAAACACAGAAATTGCATCGGAATTAAATACAAAAGGCACAATGCCGACTTAAGTACAAGAAAACTGACCCTTCTTACTGTCTAAGTTTGAACCATTCCTTTGCCTCTAGTTATAGATTCCGATGCTTCACTTCAGGTTTACTGTATCTCTCTGACCTTCTTATTGACGATGATACACAGAAATTGCATCGGGATTATTTACTAAAGGCACAATGCCGACTTAAGTACAAGAAAACTGACTCTTCTTACTGTCTATGTTTTGAACCATTTTTGTGACACTAGTTATAGACTCCGATGCTTCACTACAGGTTTACTGTATCCCTCTGACCATCTTATTGACGATGAAACACAGAAACTGCATCGGAATTAAATACAAAAGGCACAAAGCCGACTTATGTACTAGAAATCTGACTCTTCTTACTGTCTACGTTTGAACCATTCATGTGACACTAGTTATAGATTCCGATGCTTCACTTCAGGTTTAATGTATCCCACTGACCTTGTTATTGACGATGAAACACAGAAATTGCATTGGAGTTAAATACAATAGGCACAATGCCGACTTAAGTACAAGAAAACTGACTCTTCTTACAGTCTATGTTTTGAACCATTCATGTGACACTAGTTATAGATTCCGATGCTACACTTCAGGCTTACTGTATCCGTCTGACCTTCTTATTGACGATGAAACACAGAAATTGCATCGGAGTTAAATAAAAAAGGCACAATGCCGACTTGAGTACAAGAAAACTGACTCTTCTTACAGTCTATGTTTTGAACCATTCCTGTGACACTAGTTATAGATTCTGACGCTTAACTTCAGGTTTACTGTATCCCTCTGACCTTCGTATTGACGATGAAACACAGATATTGAATCGGAATTAAATACAAAAGGCACAATGCTGGCTTAAGTACAAGAAAACTCACTCTTTTTACAGTCTATGTTTTGAACCATTCCTGTGACACTAGTTTTAGATTCCGAAGCTTCACTTCTGGTTTACTGTATCCCTCTGACAGTCTTATTGACGATGAAACACAGAAATTGCATCGGAATTAAATACAAAAGGCACAATGCCGACTTAAGTAGAAGAAAACTGACTTTTCTTACTGCCTATGTTTTGAACCATTCATGTTACACTAGTTATAGATTCCGACGCTTTACTCCAGATTTACTGTATCCCTCTGACCTTCTTATTGACGATGATACACAGGAATTGCTTCGGAATTAATCCAAAAGACACAATGCCGACTTAAGTTCAAGAAAACTGACTCTTCTTAATGCCTATGATTTGATCCATTCCTGTGTCAGTAGTTATAGATTCCGATGCTTCACTTCAGGTTTACTGTATCCTTCTGACCTTCTTATTGACGATGAAACATAGATATTGCATCGGAATTAAGTAGAAAAGGAACAATGCCGACTTAAGTAAAAGAAAACTGAATATTCTTACTGTCTATGTTTTGAACAATTCCTGTGACAATAGTTATAGATTCCGATGGTTCACTTCAGGTTTACTGTATCACTCTGACCTTCTTATTGAAGATGAAACACAGATATTGCATCGGAATGAAATATAAAAGGCACAATGCCGACTTAAGTACAAGAAAACTGACTCTTCTTACTGTCTATGTTTTGAACTATTCCTGTGACACTAGTTATGGATTCCGATGCTACACTTCAGGTTTACTGTATCCCTCTGACCTTCGTATTGACAATGAAACACAGAAATTGCATCGGTATTAAATACAAAAGGCACAATGCCGACTTAAGTACAAGAAAACTGACTCTTCTTACTGTCTAAGTTTTGAACCTTTCCTTTGCCACTAGTTATAGATACCGATGCTTCACTTCAGGTTTACTGTATCTCTCTGACCTCCTTATTGACGATGAAACACTGAAATTGCATCGGAATTAAATGCAAAAGGCACAATGCCGTCTTAAGTACAAGAAAAATGACTCTTCTTGCTGTCTATGTTTTGAACCATTCCTGTGACACTAGATACAGATTGCGATGCTTCACTTCAGGTTTACTGTATCCCTCTAACCTTCTTGTTGACGATGAAACACAGAATTTGCATCGGAATTAAATACAAATACCACAATGCCGACTTGAGTACAAGAAAACTGACACTTCTTACTGTCTATGCTTTGAACCACTCCTGTGACACTAGTTATAGATTCCGATGCTTCACTTCAGGTCTACTGTATCCCTCTGACCTTTTTAATGACGATGAAACACAGAAATTGCATCGGTATTAAATACAAAAGGCACAATGCCGACTTAAGTACCAGAAAACTGACTCTTCTTACTGTCTAAGTTTTGAACCTTTCCTTTGCCACTAGTTATAGATACCGATGCTTCACTTCAGGTTTACTGTATCCCTCTGACATTCTTATTGTTGATGAAACACAGAAATTGCATCGGACTTGAATACAAAAGGCACAATGCCAACTTAAGTACTCAAAACTTACTTTTCTTACTATCTATGTTTTGAACCATTCCTGTGACACTAGTTATAGATTCCGATGCTTCACTTCAGGTTTACTGTATCTCTCTGACCTTCTTATTGACGATGAAACACAGAAGTTGCATTGGAATTATTTACAAAAGGCACAATGCCGACTTAAGTACAAGAAAACTGACTCTTTTTTCTGTCTATGTTTTGAACCATTCCTGTGACACTAGTTATAGATTCCGATGCTTCACTTCAGGTTTACTGTATCCCTCTGACCATCTTATTGACGATGAAACACAGAAACTGCATCGGAATTAAATACAAAAGGCAGAAAGCCGTTTTATGTACAAGAAATCTGACTCTTCTTACTGTCTACGTTTGAACCATTCATGTGACACTAGTTATAGATTCCGATGCTTCACTTCAGGTTTACTGTATCCCTCTGACCTTGTTATTGACGATGAAACACAGAAATTGCATTGGAGTTAAATACAAAAGGCACAATGCCGACTTAAGTACAAGAAAACTGACTCTTCTTACTGTCTATGCTTTGAACCATTCCTGTGACACTAGTTATGGATTCCGATGCTACACTTCAGGTTTACTGTATCCCTCTGACCTTCTTATTGACAATGAAAGACAGAAATTGCATCGGTATTAAATACAAAAGGCACAATGCCGACTTAAGTACAAGAAAACTGACTCTTCTTACTGTCCAAGATTTGAACCATTCCTGTGAAAGTAGTTATAGATTCCGATGTTTCACTTCAGGTTTACTGTATCCCTCTGACCTTCTTATTCTTGATGAAACACAGAAATTGCATCGGAATTAAATACAAATGGCACAATGCCAACTTAAGTACAAGAAAACCGACTCTTCTTACTGTCTATGTTTTGAACCATTCCTGTGACACTAGTTATAGATTCCGATGCTTCACTTCAGGTTTACTCTATCTATCTGACCTCCTTTTTGAAGATGAAACACAGATATTGCATCGGAATGGAATACAAAAGACAAATTGCCGACTTAAGTACAAGAAAACTGACTCTTCTTACTGTCTATGTTTTGAACCATTCCTGTGACACTAGTTATAGGTTCCAATGCTTCACTTCAGGTTTACTGTATCCCTCTGACCTGCTTATTGACGATGAAACTCTGAAATTGCATCGGAATTAAATATAAAAGGCACAATGCCGACTTAAGTACAAGAAAAATGACTCTTCTTACTGTCTATGTTTTGAACCATTCCTGTGACACTAGATACAGATTGCGATGCTTCACTTCAGGTTTACTGTATCCCTCTAACCTTCTTGTTGACGATGAAACACAGAATTTGCATCGAAATTAAATACAAATAGCACAATGCCGACTTGAGTACAAGAAAACTGACTCTTCTTACTGTCTATGTTTTGAACCACCCCTGTGACACTAGTTATAGATTCCGATGCTTCACTTCAGGTCCACTGTATCCCTCTGACCTTTTTAATGACGATGAAACACAGAAATTGCATCGGAATTAAATACAAAAGGCACAATGCCGACTTAAGTACAAGAAAACTGACCCTTCTTACTGTCTAAGTTTGAACCATTCCTTTGCCTCTAGTTATAGATTCCGATGCTTCACTTCAGGTTTACTGTATCTCTCTGACCTTCTTATTGACGATGATACACAGAAATTGCATCGGGATTATTTACTAAAGGCACAATGCCGACTTAAGTACAAGAAAACTGACTCTTCTTACTGTCTATGTTTTGAACCATTTTTGTGACACTAGTTATAGACTCCGATGCTTCACTACAGGTTTACTGTATCCCTCTGACCATCTTATTGACGATGAAACACAGAAACTGCATCGGAATTAAATACAAAAGGCACAAAGCCGACTTATGTACTAGAAATCTGACTCTTCTTACTGTCTACGTTTGAACCATTCATGTGACACTAGTTATAGATTCCGATGCTTCACTTCAGGTTTAATGTATCCCACTGACCTTGTTATTGACGATGAAACACAGAAATTGCATTGGAGTTAAATACAATAGGCACAATGCCGACTTAAGTACAAGAAAACTGACTCTTCTTACAGTCTATGTTTTGAACCATTCCTGTGACACTAGTTATAGATTCAGATGCTTCACATCAGGTTTACTGTATCCCTCTGACCTTCTTATTGACGATGAAACACAGATATTGAATCGGAATTAAATACAAAAGACACAATGCCGACTTAAGTACAAGAAAACTGACTCTTCTTACTGTCTATATTTTGAACCACTCCTGTGACACTAGTTATAGATTCCGATGCTTCACTTCAGGTCTACTGTATCCCTCTGACCTTTTTAATGACGGTGAAACACAGAAATTGCAACGGAATTAATTACAAAAGGCACAATGCCGACTTAAGTACAAGAAAACTGACTCTTCTTACTGTCTAAGTTTTGAACCTTTCCTTTGCCACTAGTTATAGATACCGATGCTTCACTTCAGGTTTACTGTATCCCTCTGACATTCTTATTGTTGATGAAACACAGAAATTGCATCTGACTTGAATACAAAAGGCACAATGCCAACTGAAGTACACAAAACTTACTTTTCTTACTATCTATGTTTTGAAACATTCCTGTGACACTAGTTATAGATTCCTTTGCTTCACTTCAGGTTTACTGTATCTCTCTGACCTTCTTATTGACGATGAAACACAGAAATTGCATCGGAATTATTTACAAAAGGCACAATGCCGACTTAAGTACAAGAAAACTGACTCTTCTTTCTGTCTATGTTTTGAACCATTCCTGTGACACTAGTTATAGATTCCGATGCTTCACTTCAGGTTTACTGTATCCCTCCGACCATCTTATTGAAGATGAAACACAGAAACTGCATCGGAATTAAATACAAAAGGCACAAAGCCGTTTTATGTACAAGAAAACTGACTCTTCTTACTGTCCAAGATATGAACCATTCCTGTGAAAGTAGTTATAGATTCCGATGTTTCACTTCAGGTTTACTGTATCCCTCTGACCTTCTTATTCTTGATGAAACACAGAAATTGCATCGGAATTAAATACAAATGGCACAATGCCAACTTAAGTACAAGAAAACCGACTCTTCTTATTGTCTATGCTTTGAACCATTCCTGTGACACTAGTTATAGATTCCGATGCTTCACTTCAGGTTTACTCTGTCTATCTGACCTCCTTTTTGAAGATGAAACACAGATATTGCATCGGAATGAAATACAAAAGACACAATGCCGACTTAAGTACAAGAAAACTGACTCTTCTTACTGTCTATGTTTTGAACCATTCCTGTGACACTAGTTATAGGTTCCGATGCTTCACTTCAGGTTTACTGTATCCCTCTGACCTGCATATTGACGATGAAACACTGAAATTGCATCGGAATTAAATACAAAAGGCACAATGCCGACTTAAGTACAAGAAAAATGACTCTTCTTACTGTCTATGTTTTGAACCATTCCTGTGACACTAGATACAGATTGCGATGCTTCACTTCAGGTTTACTGTATCCCTCTAACCTTCTTGTTGACGATGAAACACAGAATTTGCATCGAAATTAAATACAAATAGCACAATGCCGACTTGAGTACAAGAAAACTGACTCTTCTTACTGTCTATGTTTTGAACCACCCCTGTGACACTAGTTATAGATTCCGATGCTTCACTTCAGGTCCACTGTATCCCTCTGACCTTTTTAATGACGATGAAACACAGAAATTGCATCGGAATCAAATACAAAAGGCACAATGCCGACTTAAGTACAAGAAAACTGACCCTTCTTACTGTCTAAGATTTGAACCATTCCTATGCCACTAGTTATAGATTCCGATGCTTCACTTCAGGTTTACTGTATCTCTCTGACCTTCTTATTGACGATGATACACTGAAATTGCATCGGAATTATTTACAAAAGGCACAATGCCGACTTAAGTACAAGAAAACTGACTCTTCTTACTGTCTATGTTTTGAATCATTCCTGTGACACTAGTTATAGATTCCGATGCTTCACTACAGGTTTACTGTATCCCTCTGACCATCTTATTGACGATGAAACACAGAAACTGCATTGGAATTAAATACAAAAGGCACAAAGCCGACTTATGTACAAGAAATCTGACTCTTCTTACTGTCTACGTTTGAACCACTCATGTGACACTAGTTATAGATTCCGATGCTTCACTTCAGGTTTAATGTATCCCTCTGACCTTGTTATTGACGATGAAACACAGAAATTGCATTGGAGTCAAATACAAAAGGCACAATTACGACTTAAGTACAAGAAAACTGACTCTTCTTACTGTCTATGTTTTGAATCATTCGTGTTACACTAGTTATAGATTCCGACGCTTTACTCCAGATTTACTGTATCCCTCTGACCTTCTTATTGACGATGAAACACGGAAATTGCTTCGGAAATAATACAAAAGACACAATGCCGACTTAAGTTCAAGAAAACTGACTCTTCTTACTGCCTATGTTTTGATCCATTCCTGTGACACTAGTTATAGATTCCGATGCTTCACTTCAGGTTTACTGTATGCCTCTGACCTTCTTATTTACGATGAAACATAGAAATTGCATCGGAATTTAATAGAAAAAGGATCAATGCCGACTTAAGTACAAGAATACTGAATATTCCTACTGTCTATGTTTTGAACAATTCCTGTGACACTAGTTATAGCTTCCGATGGTTCACTTCAGGTTTACTGTATTCCTCTGACCTTCTTATTGATGATGAAACACAGATAATGCATCGGAATGAAATACAAAAGGCACAATGCCGACTTAAGTACAAGAAAACTGACTCTTCTTACTGTATAAGATTTGAACTATTCCTGTGAAAGTAGTTATAGATTCCGATGTTTCACTTCAGGTTTACTGTATCCCTCTGACATTCTTATTGTTGAAGAAACACAGAAATTGCATCGGAATTAAATACAAATGGCACAATGCCAACTTAAGTACAAGAAAACCGACTCTTCTTACTACGTTTTGAACCATTCCTGTGACACTAGTTATAGATTCCGATGCTTCACTTCAGGTTTACTGTATCTCTCTGACCTTCTTATTGACGATGAAACACAGAAATTGCATCGGAATTATATACAAAAGGCACAATGCCGACTTAAGTACAAGAAAACTGACTCTTATAACTGTCTATTTATTTGAACCATTCCTGTGACACTAGTTATAGATTCCGATGCTTCACTTCAGGTTTACTGTATCCCTCTGACCTTCTTATTGACGATGAAACACAGAAATTTCATCGGAATTAAATACAAAAGGCACAATGCCGACTTAAGTAGAAGAAAACTGACCCTTCTTACTGTCTAAGTTTTGAACCATTCCTGTGACACTACTTATAGATTCCGATGCTTCACTTCAGGTTTACTGTATCCCTCTGACCTTCTTAATGACGATGAAACACAGAAATTGCACGGAATTAAATACAAAAGGCACAATGTCAACTTAAGTACAAGAAAACTGACTCTTCTTACTGTCTACGTTTCAACCATTCATGTGACACTAGTTATAGATTCCGATGCTTCACTTCAGGTTTAATGTATCCCTCTGACCTTCTTATTGACAATGAAAGACAGAAATTGCATCGGTATTAAATACAAAAGGCACAATGCCGACTTAAGTACAAGAAAACTGACTCTTCTTACTGTCCAAGATTTGAACCATTCCTGTGAAAGTAGTTATAGATTCCGATGTTTCACTTCAGGTTTACTGTATCCCTCTGACCTTCTTATTCTTGATGAAACACAGAAATTGCATCGCAATTAAATACAAATGGCACAATGCCAACTTAAGTACAAGAAAACCGACTCTTCTTACTGTCTATGTTTTGAACCATTCCTGTGACACTAGTTATAGATTCCGATGCTTCACTTCAGGTTTACTCTGTCTATCTGACCTCCTTTTTGAAGATGAAACACAGATATTGCATCGGAATGGAATACAAAAGACAAATTGCCGACTTAAGTACAAGAAAACTGACTCTTCTTACTGTCTATGTTTTGAACCATTCCTGTGACACTAGTTATAGGTTCCAATGCTTCACTTCAGGTTTACTGTATCCCTCTGACCTGCTTATTGACGATGAAACTCTGAAATTGCATCGGAATTAAATATAAAAGGCACAATGCCGACTTAAGTACAAGAAAAATGACTCTTCTTACTGTCTATGTTTTGAACCATTCCTGTGACACTAGATACAGATTGCGATGCTTCACTTCAGGTTTACTGTATCCCTCTAACCTTCTTGTTGACGATGAAACACAGAATTTGCATCGAAATTAAATACAAATAGCACAATGCCGACTTGAGTACAAGAAAACTGACTCTTCTTACTGTCTATGTTTTGAACCACCCCTGTGACACTAGTTATAGATTCCGATGCTTCACTTCAGGTCCACTGTATCCCTCTGACCTTTTTAATGACGATGAAACACAGAAATTGCATCGGAATTAAATACAAAAGGCACAATGCCGACTTAAGTACAAGAAAACTGACCCTTCTTACTGTCTAAGTTTTGAACCATTCCTTTGCCTCTAGTTATAGATTCCGATGCTTCACTTCAGGTTTACTGTATCTCTCTGACCTTCTTATTGACGATGATACACAGAAATTGCATCGGAATTATTTACTAAAGGCACAATGCCGACTTAAGTACAAGAAAACTGACTCTTCTTACTGTCTATGTTTTGAACCATTTTTGTGACACTAGTTATAGACTCCGATGCTTCACTACAGGTTTACTGTATCCCTCTGACCATCTTATTGACGATGAAACACAGAAACTGCATCGGAATTAAATACAAAAGGCACAAAGCCGACCTATGTACTAGAAATCTGACTCTTCTTACTGTCTACGTTTCAACCATTCATGTGACACTAGTTATAGATTCCGATGCTTCACTTCAGGTTTAATGTATCCCTCTGACCTTGTTATTGACGATGAAACACAGAAATTGCATTGGAGTTAAATACAAAAGGCACAATGCCGACTTAAGTACAAGAAAACTGACTCTTCTTACAGTCTATGTTTTGAACCATTCCTGTGACACTAGTTATAGATTCAGATGCTTCACATCAGGTTTACTGTATCCCTCTGACCTTCTTATTGACGATGAAACACAGATATTGAATCGGAATTAAATACAAAAGACACAATGCCGACTTAAGTACAAGAAAACTGACTCTTCTTACTGTCTATATTTTGAACCACTCCTGTGACACTAGTTATAGATTCCGATGCTTCACTTCAGGTCTACTGTATCCCTCTGACCTTTTTAATGACGGTGAAACACAGAAATTGCAACGGAATTAATTACAAAAGGCACAATGCCGACTTAAGTACAAGAAAACTGACTCTTCTTACTGTCTAAGTTTTGAACCTTTCCTTTGCCACTAGTTATAGATACCGATGCTTCACTTCAGGTTTACTGTATCCCTCTGACATTCTTATTGTTGATGAAACACAGAAATTGCATCTGACTTGAATACAAAAGGCACAATGCCAACTGAAGTACACAAAACTTACTTTTCTTACTATCTATGTTTTGAAACATTCCTGTGACACTAGTTATAGATTCCTTTGCTTCACTTCAGGTTTACTGTATCTCTCTGACCTTCTTATTGACGATGAAACACAGAAATTGCATCGGAATTATTTACAAAAGGCACAATGCCGACTTAAGTACAAGAAAACTGACTCTTCTTTCTGTCTATGTTTTGAACCATTCCTGTGACACTAGTTATAGATTCCGATGCTTCACTTCAGGTTTACTGTATCCCTCTGACCATCTTATTGAAGATGAAACACAGAAACTGCATCGGAATTAAATACAAAAGGCACAAAGCCGTTTTATGTACAAGAAAACTGACTCTTCTTACTGTCCAAGATATGAACCATTCCTGTGAAAGTAGTTATAGATTCCGATGTTTCACTTCAGGTTTACTGTATCCCTCTGACCTTCTTATTCTTGATGAAACACAGAAATTGCATCGGAATTAAATACAAATGGCACAATGCCAACTTAAGTACAAGAAAACCGACTCTTCTTATTGTCTATGCTTTGAACCATTCCTGTGACACTAGTTATAGATTCCGATGCTTCACTTCAGGTTTACTCTGTCTATCTGACCTCCTTTTTGAAGATGAAACACAGATATTGCATCGGAATGAAATACAAAAGACACAATGCCGACTTAAGTACAAGAAAACTGACTCTTCTTACTGTCTATGTTTTGAACCATTCCTGTGACACTAGTTATAGGTTCCGATGCTTCACTTCAGGTTTACTGTATCCCTCTGACCTGCATATTGACGATGAAACACTGAAATTGCATCGGAATTAAATACAAAAGGCACAATGCCGACTTAAGTACAAGAAAAATGACTCTTCTTACTGTCTATGTTTTGAACCATTCCTGTGACACTAGATACAGATTGCGATGCTTCACTTCAGGTTTACTGTATCCCTCTAACCTTCTTGTTGACGATGAAACACAGAATTTGCATCGAAATTAAATACAAATAGCACAATGCCGACTTGAGTACAAGAAAACTGACTCTTCTTACTGTCTATGTTTTGAACCACCCCTGTGACACTAGTTATAGATTCCGATGCTTCACTTCAGGTCCACTGTATCCCTCTGACCTTTTTAATGACGATGAAACACAGAAATTGCATCGGAATCAAATACAAAAGGCACAATGCCGACTTAAGTACAAGAAAACTGACCCTTCTTACTGTCTAAGATTTGAACCATTCCTATGCCACTAGTTATAGATTCCGATGCTTCACTTCAGGTTTACTGTATCTCTCTGACCTTCTTATTGACGATGATACACTGAAATTGCATCGGAATTATTTACAAAAGGCACAATGCCGACTTAAGTACAAGAAAACTGACTCTTCTTACTGTCTATGTTTTGAATCATTCCTGTGACACTAGTTATAGATTCCGATGCTTCACTACAGGTTTACTGTATCCCTCTGACCATCTTATTGACGATGAAACACAGAAACTGCATTGGAATTAAATACAAAAGGCACAAAGCCGACTTATGTACAAGAAATCTGACTCTTCTTACTGTCTACGTTTGAACCACTCATGTGACACTAGTTATAGATTCCGATGCTTCACTTCAGGTTTAATGTATCCCTCTGACCTTGTTATTGACGATGAAACACAGAAATTGCATTGGAGTCAAATACAAAAGGCACAATTACGACTTAAGTACAAGAAAACTGACTCTTCTTACTGTCTATGCTTTGAATCATTCGTGTTACACTAGTTATAGATTCCGACGCTTTACTCCAGATTTACTGTATCCCTCTGACCTTCTTATTGACGATGAAACACGGAAATTGCTTCGGAAATAATACAAAAGACACAATGCCGACTTAAGTTCAAGAAAACTGACTCTTCTTACTGCCTATGTTTTGATCCATTCCTGTGACACTAGTTATAGATTCCGATGCTTCACTTCAGGTTTACTGTATGCCTCTGACCTTCTTATTTACGATGAAACATAGAAATTGCATCGGAATTTAATAGAAAAAGGATCAATGCCGACTTAAGTACAAGAATACTGAATATTCCTACTGTCTATGTTTTGAACAATTCCTGTGACACTAGTTATAGCTTCCGATGGTTCACTTCAGGTTTACTGTATTCCTCTGACCTTCTTATTGATGATGAAACACAGATAATGCATCGGAATGAAATACAAAAGGCACAATGCCGACTTAAGTACAAGAAAACTGACTCTTCTTACTGTCTAAGATTTGAACTATTCCTGTGAAAGTAGTTATAGATTCCGATGTTTCACTTCAGGTTTACTGTATCCCTCTGACATTCTTATTGTTGAAGAAACACAGAAATTGCATCGGAATTAAATACAAATGGCACAATGCCAACTTAAGTACAAGAAAACCGACTCTTCTTACTATGTTTTGAACCATTCCTGTGACACTAGTTATAGATTCCGATGCTTCACTTCAGGTTTACTGTATCTCTCTGACCTTCTTATTGACGATGAAACACAGAAATTGCATCGGAATTATATACAAAAGGCACAATGCCGACTTAAGTACAAGAAAACTGACTCTTATAACTGTCTATTTATTTGAACCATTCCTGTGACACTAGTTATAGATTCCGATGCTTCACTTCAGGTTTACTGTATCCCTCTGACCTTCTTATTGACGATGAAACACAGAAATTTCATCGGAATTAAATACAAAAGGCACAATGCCGACTTAAGTAGAAGAAAACTGACCCTTCTTACTGTCTAAGTTTTGAACCATTCCTGTGACACTACTTATAGATTCCGATGCTTCACTTCAGGTTTACTGTATCCCTCTGACCTTCTTAATGACGATGAAACACAGAAATTGCACGGAATTAAATACAAAAGGCACAATGTCAACTTAAGTACAAGAAAACTGACTCTTCTTACTGTCTACGTTTTGAACCATTCATGTGACACTAGTTGTAGATTACGATGCTTCACTTCAGGTTTACTGTATCCCTCTGACCTTCTTATTGACGATGAAACACAGGAATTGCATCGGAATTAAATACATATGGCACGACGCCGACTTAAGTACAAGAAAACTGACTCTTCTTACTGTCTATGGTTTGAACCATTCCTGTGACACTAGTTATAGATTCCGATGCTTCACCTCCGGTTCACTGTATTCCTCTGACCTTCTTATCGACGATGAAACACAGAAATTGCATCGGAATTAAATACAAAATGCACAATGCCGACTTAAGTACAAGAAAACTGACTCTTCTTACTGTCTAAGTTTTGAACAATTCCTGTGACACTAGTTATAAATTCCGATGCTTCACGTCAGCTTTACTGTATCCCTCTGACCTTCTTATTGACGATGAAACACAGAAATTGCATCGGAATTAAATACAAAAGGCACAATGCCATATTAAGTACAAGATAACTGACTCTTCTTACTGTCTATGTTTTGAACCTTTCATGTGACATTAGTTATAGATTCCGATGCTTCACTTCAGGTTTACTGTATCCCTCTGACCTTCTTATTGACGATGAAACACAGAAATTGCATCGGAATTAAATACAAAAGGCACAATGTCGACTTAAGTACAAGAAAACTGACTCTTCTTACAGTCTATGTTTGAACCGTTCCTTTGACACTAGTTATAGATTCCGATGCTTCACTTCAGGTTTACTGTATCCCTCTGACCTTCTTATTGACGATGAAACACAGAAATTGCATCGGAATTAAATACAAATGGCACAACGGCAACTTAAGTTCAAGATAACTGACTCTTCTTACTGTCTATGTTTTGAACCATTTCTGTGACACTAGTTATCGATTACGATGCTTCACCTCCGGTTCACTGTATCCCTCTGACCTTCTTATTGACGATGAAACACAGAAATTGCATCGGAATTAAATACAAAAGGCACAATGCCGACTTAAGTACAAGAAAACTGAATCATCTTACTGTCTATGTTTTGAACCATTCCTGTGACACTAGTTATAGATTCCGATTCTTCACTTCAGGTTTACTGTAACTCACTGACTTTCATAATGACGATAAAACACAGAAATTGCATCGGAATTAAATTCAAAAGCACAATGCCGGCTTATGCACAAGATAACTGACTCTTCTTACTGTCTATGCTTTGTACCATTCCGGTGACACTAGTTATAGATTCAGATGCTTCACTTCAGGTTTACTGTATCCCTCTGACCTTCTTATTGACGATGAAACACAGATATTGAATCGGAATTAAATACAAAAGGCACAATGCCGGCTTAAGTACAAGAAGACTCACTCTTCTTATAGTCTATGTTTTGAACCATTCCTGTGACTCTAGTTATAGATTCCGATTCTTCATTTCAGGTTTACCGTATCCCTCTGACCATCTTATTGATGATGAAACACAGAAATTGCATCGGAATTAAATACAAAAGGCACAATGCCGACTTAAGTACAAGAAAACTGACTCTTCTCACTGTCTATGTTTTGAACCATTCATGTGACACTAGTTATAGATTCCGATGCTACACTTCAGGTTTACTGTATCCCTCTGTCCTTCTTATTGACGATGAAACACAGAAATTGCATCGGAGTTAAATACAAAAGGCACAATGCCGACTTAAGTACAAGAAAACTGACTCTTCTTACAGTCTATGTTTTGAACCATTCCTGTGACACTAGTTATAGATTCCGGTGCTTCACTTCTGGTTTACTGTATCCCTCTGACGTCTTATTGACGATGAAACACAGAAATTGCATCGGGATTAAATACAAAAGGCACAATGCCGACTTAAGTAAAAGAAAACTGACTTTTCTTATTGCCTACGTTTTGAACCATTCATGTTACACTAGTTATAGATTCCGACGCTTTACTCCAGATTTACTGTATCCCTCTGACCTTCTTATTGACGATGAAACATAGAAATTGCATCGGAATTAAGTAGAAAAGGAACAATGCCGACTTAAGTACAAGAAAACTGAATATTCTTACTGTCTATGTTTTGAACAATTCCTGTGACACTAGTTATAGATTCCGATGGTTCACTTCAGGTTTACTGTATCCCTCTGACCATCTTATTGACGATGAAACACAGAAACTGCATCGGAATTAAATACAAAAGGCACAAAGCCGACTTATGTACAAGAAATCTGACTCTTCTTACTGTCTACGTTTGAACCATTCATGTGACTCTAGTTATAGATTCCGATGCTTCACTTCAGGTTTACTGTATCCCTCTAACCTTGTTATTGACGATGAAACACAGAAATTGCATTGGAGTTGAATACAAAAGGCACAATGCCGATTTAAGTACAAGAAAACTGACTCTTCTTACTGTCTATGTTTTGAACCATTCCTGTGACACTAGTTATGGATTCCGATGCTACACTTCAGGTTTACTGTATCCCTCTGACCTTCTTACTGACAATGAAACACAGAAATCGCATCGGTATTAAATACAAAAGGCACAATGCCGACTTAAGTACAAGAAAACTGACTCTTCTTACTGTCCAAGATTTGAACCATTCCTGTGAAAGTAGTTATAGATTCCGATGTTTCACTTCAGGTTTACTGTATCCCTCTGACCTTCTTATTGTTGATGAAACACAGAAATTGCATCGGAATTAAATACAAATGGCACAATGCCAACTTAAGTACAAGAAAACCGACTCTTCTTACTGTCTATGTTAAGAACCATTCCTGTGACACCAGTTATAGATTCCGATGCTTCACTTCAGGTTTACTGTATCTCTCTTACCTCCTTTTTGAAGATGAAACACAGATATTGCAATCGGAGTGAAATACAAAAGACACAATGCCGACTTAAGTACAAGAAAACTGACTCTTCTTACTGTCTATGTTTTGAACCATTCCTGTGACACTAGTTATAGGTTCCGATGCTTCACTTCAGGTTTACAGTATCCCTCTAACCTGCTTATTGACGATGAAACATTGAAATTGCATCGGAATTAAATACAAAAGGCACAATGCCGACTTAAGTACAAGAAAAATGACTCTTCTTACTGTCTATGTTATGAACCATTCCTGTGACACTAGATACAGATTGCGGTGCTTCACTTCTGGTTTACTGTATCCCTCTAACCTTCTTGTTAACGATGAAACATAGAATTTGCATCGAAATTAAATACAAATAGCACAATGCCGACTTGAGTACAAGAAAACTGACTCTTCTTACTGTCTATGGTTTGAACCACCCCTGTGACACTAGTTATAGATTCCGATGCTTCACTTCAGGTCTACTGTATCCCTCTGACCTTTTTAATGACGATGAAACACAGAAATTGCATCGGAATTAAATACAAAAGGCACAATGCCGACTTAAGTACAAGAAAACTGACTCTTCTTACTGTCTATGTTTTGAACCATTCCTGTGACACTAGTTATAGATTACGATGCTTCACTACAGGTTTACTGTATCCCTCTGACCATCTTACTGACGATGAAACACAGAAACTGCATCGGAATTAAATACAAAAGGCACAAAGCCGACTTATGTACAAGAAATCTGACTCTTCTTACTGTCTACGTTTGAACCATTCATGTGACACTAGTTATAGATTCCGATGCTTCACTTCAGGTTTACTGTATCCCTCTGACCTTCTTATTGACGATGAAACATAGAAATTGCATCGGAATTAAGTAGAAAAGGAACAATGCCGACTTAAGTACAAGAAAACTGAATATTCTTACTGTCTATGTTTTGAACAATTCCTGTGACACTAGTTATAGATTCCGATGGTTCACTTCAGGTTTACTGTATCCCTCTGACCTTCTTATTGAAGATGAAACACAGATATTGCATCGGAATGAAATACAAAAGGCACAATGCCGACTTAAGTACAAGAAAACTGACTCTTCTTACTGTCTATGCTTTTGAACCATTCCTGTGACACTAGTTATGGATTCCGATGCTACACTTCAGGTTTACTGTATCCCTCTGACCTTCTTATTGTCAATGAAACACAGAAATTGCATCGGTATTAAATACAAAAGGCACAATGCCGACTTAAGTACAAGAAAACTGACTCTTCTTACTGTCTATGTTTTGAACCATTCCTGTGACACTAGTTATAGATTCCGATGCTTCACTTCAGGTTTACTGTATCTCTCTGACCTCCTTTTTGAAGATGAATCACAGATATTGCATCGGAATGAAATACAAAAGACACAATGCCGACTTAAGTACAAGAAAAACTGACTCTTCTTACTGTCTATGTTTTGAACCATTCCTGTGACACTAGTTATAGGTTCCGATGCTTCACTTCAGGTTTACTGTATCCCTCTGACCTGCTTATTGACGATGAAACACTGAAATTGCATCGGAATTAAATACAAATGGCACAATGCCGACTTAAGTACAAGAAAAATGACTCTTCTTACTGTCTATGTTTTGAACCATTCCTCTGACACTAGATACAGATTGCGATTCTTCACTTCAGGTTTACTGTATCCCTCTAACCTTCTTGTTGACGATGAAACACAGAATTTGCATCGGAATTAAATACAAATAGCACAATGCCGACTTGAGTACAAGAAAACTGACTCTTCTTACTGTCTATGTTTTGAACCACTCCTGTGACACTAGTTATAGATTCCGATGCTTCACTTCAGGTCTACTGTATCCCTCTGACCTTTTTAATGACGATGAAACACAGAAATTGCATCGGAATTAAATACAAAAGCACAATGCCGACTTAAGTACAAGAAAACTGACTCTTCTTACTGTCTAAGTTATGAACTATTCCTTTGCCACTAGTTATAGATACAGATGCTTCACTTCAGGTTTACTGTATCCCTCTGACCTTCTTATTGACGATGAAACACAGAAATTGCATCGGAATTAAATACAAATGGCACAACGGCGACTTAAGTTCAAGATAACTGACTCTTCTTACTGTCTATGTTTTGAACCATTTCTGTGACACTAGTTATCGATTACGATGCTTCACCTCCGGTTCACTGTATCCCTCTGACCTTCTTATTGACGATGAAACACAGAAATTGCATCGGAATTAAATACAAAAGGCACAATGCCGACTTAAGTACAAGAAAACTGAATCATCTTACTGTCTATGTTTTGAACCATTCCTGTGACACTAGTTATAGATTCCGATTCTTCACTTCAGGTTTACTGTAACCCACTGACTTTCATAATGACGATAAAACACAGAAATTGCATCGGAATTAAATTCAAAAGCACAATGCCGGCTTATGCACAAGATAACTGACTCTTCTTACTGTCTATGCTTTGTACCATTCCTGTGACACTAGTTATAGATTCAGATGCTCACTTCAGGTTTACTGTATCCCTCTGACCTTCTTATTGACGATGAAACACAGATATTGAATCGGAATTAAATACAAAAGGCACAATGCCGGCTTAAGTACAAGAAGACTCACTCTTCTTATAGTCTATGTTTTGAACCATTCCTGTGACTCTAGTTATAGATTCCGATTCTTCATTTCAGGTTTACCGTATCCCTCTGACCATCTTATTGATGATGAAACACAGAAATTGCATCGGAATTAAATACAAAAGGCACAATGCCGACTTAAGTACAAGAAAACTGACTCTTCTTACTGTCTATGTTTTGAACCATTCATGTGACACTAGTTATAGATTCCGATGCTACACTTCAGGTTTACTGTATCCCTCTGTCCTTCTTATTGACGATGAAACACAGAAATTGCATCGGAGTTAAATACAAAAGGCACAATGCCGACTTAAGTACAAGAAAACTGACTCTTCTTACAGTCTATGTTTTGAACCATTCCTGTGACACTAGTTATAGATTCCGGTGCTTCACTTCTGGTTTACTGTATCCCTCTGACGTCTTATTGACGATGAAACACAGAAATTGCATCGGGATTAAATACAAAAGGCACAATGCCGACTTAAGTAAAAGAAAACTGACTTTTCTTATTGCCTACGTTTTGAACCATTCATGTTACACTAGTTATAGATTCCGACGCTTTACTCCAGATTTACTGTATCCCTCTGACCTTCTTATTGACGATGAAACATAGAAATTGCATCGGAATTAAGTAGAAAAGGAACAATGCCGACTTAAGTACAAGAAAACTGAATATTCTTACTGTCTATGTTTTGAACAATTCCTGTGACACTAGTTATAGATTCCGATGGTTCACTTCAGGTTTACTGTATCCCTCTGACCATCTTATTGACGATGAAACACAGAAACTGCATCGGAATTAAATACAAAAGGCACAAAGCCGACTTATGTACAAGAAATCTGACTCTTCTTACTGTCTACGTTTGAACCATTCATGTGACTCTAGTTATAGATTCCGATGCTTCACTTCAGGTTTACTGTATCCTTCTAACCTTGTTATTGACGATGAAACACAGAAATTGCATTGGAGTTGAATACAAAAGGCATAATGCCGATTTAAGTACAAGAAAACTGACTCTTCTTACTGTCTATGTTTTGAACCATTCCTGTGACACTAGTTATGGATTCCGATGCTACACTTCAGGTTTACTGTATCCCTCTGACCTTCTTACTGACAATGAAACACAGAAATCGCATCGGTATTAAATACAAAAGGCACAATGCCGACTTAAGTACAAGAAAACTGACTCTTCTTACTGTCCAAGATTTGAACCATTCCTGTGAAAGTAGTTATAGATTCCGATGTTTCACTTCAGGTTTACTGTATCCCTCTGACCTTCTTATTGTTGATGAAACACAGAAATTGCATCGGAATTAAATACAAATGGCACAATGCCAACTTAAGTACAAGAAAACCGACTCTTCTTACTGTCTATGTTAAGAACCATTCCTGTGACACCAGTTATAGATTCCGATGCTTCACTTCAGGTTTACTGTATCTCTCTTACCTCCTTTTTGAAGATGAAACACAGATATTGCAATCGGAGTGAAATACAAAAGACACAATGCCGACTTAAGTACAAGAAAACTGACTCTTCTTACTGTCTATGTTTTGAACCATTCCTGTGACACTAGTTATAGGTTCCGATGCTTCACTTCAGGTTTACAGTATCCCTCTGACCTGCTTATTGACGATGAAACATTGAAATTGCATCGGAATTAAATACAAAAGGCACAATGCCGACTTAAGTACAAGAAAAATGACTCTTCTTACTGTCTATGTTATGAACCATTCCTGTGACACTAGATACAGATTGCGGTGCTTCACTTCTGGTTTACTGTATCCCTCTAACCTTCTTGTTAACGATGAAACATAGAATTTGCATCGAAATTAAATACAAATAGCACAATGCCGACTTGAGTACAAGAAAACTGACTCTTCTTACTGTCTATGGTTTGAACCACCCCTGTGACACTAGTTATAGATTCCGATGCTTCACTTCAGGTCTACTGTATCCCTCTGACCTTTTTAATGACGATGAAACACAGAAATTGCATCGGAATTAAATACAAAAGGCACAATGCCGACTTAAGTACAAGAAAACTGACTCTTCTTACTGTCTATGTTTTGAACCATTCCTGTGACACTAGTTATAGATTACGATGCTTCACTACAGGTTTACTGTATCCCTCTGACCATCTTACTGACGATGAAACACAGAAACTGCATCGGAATTAAATACAAAAGGCACAAAGCCGACTTATGTACAAGAAATCTGACTCTTCTTACTGTCTACGTTTGAACCATTCATGTGACACTAGTTATAGATTCCGATGCTTCACTTCAGGTTTACTGTATCCCTCTGACCTTCTTATTGACGATGAAACATAGAAATTGCATCGGAATTAAGTAGAAAAGGAACAATGCCGACTTAAGTACAAGAAAACTGAATATTCTTACTGTCTATGTTTTGAACAATTCCTGTGACACTAGTTATAGATTCCGATGGTTCACTTCAGGTTTACTGTATCCCTCTGACCTTCTTATTGAAGATGAAACACAGATATTGCATCGGAATGAAATACAAAAGGCACAATGCCGACTTAAGTACAAGAAAACTGACTCCTCTTACTGTCTATGCTTTTGAACCATTCCTGTGACACTAGTTATGGATTCCGATGCTACACTTCAGGTTTACTGTATCCCTCTGACCTTCTTATTGTCAATGAAACACAGAAATTGCATCGGTATTAAATACAAAAGGCACAATGCCGACTTAAGTACAAGAAAACTGACTCTTCTTACTGTCTATGTTTTGAACCATTCCTGTGACACTAGTTATAGATTCCGATGCTTCACTTCAGGTTTACTGTATCTCTCTGACCTCCTTTTTGAAGATGAATCACAGATATTGCATCGGAATGAAATACAAAAGACACAATGCCGACTTAAGTACAAGAAAAACTGACTCTTCTTACTGTCTATGTTTTGAACCATTCCTGTGACACTAGTTATAGGTTCCGATGCTTCACTTCAGGTTTACTGTATCCCTCTGACCTGCTTATTGACGATGAAACACTGAAATTGCATCGGAATTAAATACAAATGGCACAATGCCGACTTAAGTACAAGAAAAATGACTCTTCTTACTGTCTATGTTTTGAACCACTCCTGTGACACTAGTTATAGATTCCGATGCTTCACTTCAGGTCTACTGTATCCCTCTGACCTTTTTAATGACGATGAAACACAGAAATTGCATCGGAATTAAATACAAAAGCACAATGCCGACTTAAGTACAAGAAAACTGACTCTTCTTACTGTCTAAGTTATGAACTATTCCTTTGCCACTAGTTATAGATACCGATGCTTCACTTCAGGTTTACTGTATCCCTCTGACATTCTTATTGTTGATGAAACACAGAAATTGCATCGGACTTGAATACAAAAGGCACAATGCCAACTTAAGTACACAAAACTTACTTTTCTTACTATCTATGTTTTGAACCATTCCTGTGACACTAGTTATGGATTTCGATGCTTCACTTCAGGTTTACTGTATCTCTCGGACCTTCAAATTGCCGATGAAACACAGAAATTGCATCGGAATTATTTACAAAAGGCACAATGCCGACTTAAGTACAAGAAAACTGACTCTTCTTTCTGTCTATGTTTTGAACCATTCCTGTGACACTAGTTATAGATTCCGATGCTTCACTTCAGGTTTACTGTATCCCTCTGACCATCTTATTGACGATGAAACACAGAAACTGCATCGGAATTAAATACAAAAGGCACAAAGCCGACTAATGTACAAGAAATCTGACTCTTCTTACTGTCTACGTTTGAACCAATTATGTGACACTAGTTATAGATTCCGATGCTTCACTTCAGGTTTACTGTATCCCTCTGACCTTGTAATTGACGATGAAACACAGAAATTGCATTGGAGTTAAATACAAAAGGCACAATGCCGATTTAAGTACAAGAAAACTGACTCTTCTTAATGTCTATGTTTTGAACCATTCCTGTGACACTAGTTATAGGTTCCGATGCTTCACTTCAGGTTTACTGTATCTCTCTGACCTGCTCATAGACGATGAAACATTGAAATTGCATCGGAATTAAATACAAAAGGCATAATGCCGACTTAAGTACAAGAAAACTGACTCTTCTTACTGTCTATGTTTTGAATCATTCATATTACACTAGTTATAGATTCCGACGCTTTACTCCAGATTTCCTGTATCCCTCTGACCTTCTTATTGACGATGAAACACAGAAATTGCTTCGGAATTAATACAAAAGACACAATGCCGACTTAAGTTCAAGAAAACTGACTCTTCTTACTGCCTATGTTTGATCCATTCCTGTGACACTAGTTATAGATTCCGATGCTTCACTTCAGGTTTACTGTATCCCTCTGACCTTCTTATTTACGATGAAACATAGAAATTGCATCGGAATTTAATAGAAAAAGGATCAATGCCGACTTAAGTACAAGAATACTGAATATTCTTACTGTCTATGTTCTGAACAATTCCTGTGACACTAGTTTTAGATTCCGATGGTTCACTTCAGGTTTACTGTATCTCTCTGACCTTCTTATTGACGATGAAACACAGAAATTGCATCGGAATTAAATACAAAAGGCACAATGTCGACTTAAGTACAAGAAAACTGACTCTTCTTACAGTCTATGTTTTGAACCATTCCTGTGAAAGTAGTTATAGATTCCGATGTTTCACTTCACGTTTACTGTATCCCTCTGACCTTCTTATTGTTGATGAAACACAGAAATTGCATCGGAATTAAATACAAAGAGCACAATGCCAACTTAAGTTCAAGAAAACCGACTCTTCTTACTGTCTATGTTTTGAACCATTCCTGTGACACTAGTTATAGATTCCGATGCTTCACTTCAGGTTTACTGTATCTCTCTGATCTTCTTATTGACGATGTAACACAGAAATTGCATTGGAATTATATACAAAAGGCACAATGCCGACTTAAGTACAAGAAAAATGACTCTTCTTACTGTCTATGTTTTGAACCATTCCTGTGACACTAGATACAGATTCCGATGCTTCACTTCAGGTTTACTGTATCCCTCTGACCTTATTGTTGACAATGAAACACAGAAATTGCATCGGAATTAAATACAAAAGGCACAATGCCGACCTAAGTACAAGAAAACTGACTCTTCTTACTAACTATGTTTGAACCATTCATGTGACACTAGTTATAGATTCCGATGATTCACTTCAGGTTTACTGTATCCCTCTGACCTTCTTATTGACGAAGAAACACAGAAATTGCATCTGAATTAAATACAAAAGGCACAATGCCAACTTAAGTACAAGAAAACTGACTCTTCTTACTGTCTATGTTTTGAACCATTCATGTGACACTAGTTTTAGATTACGATGCTTCACTTCAGGTTTACTGTATCCCTCTGACCTTCTTATTGACGATGAAACACAGAAATTGCATCGGAGTTCAATACAAAAGGCACAATGTCGACTTAAGTACAAGAAAATTGACTCTTCTTACAGTCTATGTTTGAACCGTTCCTGTGACACTTGTTATGGATTCCGATGCTTCACTTCAGGTTTACTGTATCCCTCTGACCTGCTTATTGACGATGAAACACAGAAATTGCATCGGAATTAAATACAAATGGCGCAACGGCGACTTAAGTACAAGAAAACTGACTCTTCTTACTGTCTATGTTTTGAACCATTCCTGTGACACTAGTTATAGATTCCGATGCTCCACCTCCGGTTCACTGTATCCCTCTGACCTTCTTATTGACGATGAAACACAGAAATTGCATCGGAATTAAATACAAAAGGCACAATGCCGACTTAAGTACAAGAAAACTGACTCTTCTTACTGTCTAAGTTTTGAACCATTCCTGTGACACTAGTTATAGATTCCGATACTTCACGTCAGCTTTACTGTATCCCTCTGACCTTCTTATTGACGACGAATCACTGAAATTGCATCGGAATTATATACAAAAGGCACATGCCGACTTAAGTACAAGAAAACTGACTCTTCTTACTGACTATGGTTTGAACCATTCATGTGACACTAGTTATAGATTCCGATGCTTTACTTTAGGTTAACTGTATCCCTCTGACCTTCTTATTGACGATGAAACACAGAAATTGCATCGGAATTAAATACAAAAGGTACAATGCCAACTTAAGTACAAGAAAACTGACTCTTCTTACTGTCTATGGTTTGAACCATTCATGTGACACTAGTTATAGATTCCGATGCTTCACTTCAGGTTTACTGTATCCCTCTGACCTTCTTATTGACGATGAAACACAGAAATTGCATCGGAGTTAAATACAAAAGGCACAATGTCGACTTAAGTACAAGAAAACTGACTCTTCTTACAGTCTATGTTTGAACCGTTCCTGTGACACTAGTTATAGATTCCGATGCTTCACTTCAGGTTTACTGTATCCCTCTGACCTTCTTATTGACGATGAAACACAGAAATTGCATCGGAATTAAGTACAAAAGGCACAATGCCGACTTAAGTACAAGAAAACTGACTCTTCTTACAGTCTATGTTTTGAACCATTCCTGTGACACTAGTTATGGATTCAGATGCTTCACTTCAGGTTTACTGTATCCCTCTGACCTTAACATTGACGATGAAACACAGAAATTGCATTGGAGTTAAATACAAAAGGCACAATGCCGACTTAAGTACAAGAAAACTGACTCTTCTTACAGTCTATGTTTTGAACCATTCCTGTGACACTAGTTACAGATTCAGATGCTTCACTTCAGGTTTAATGTGTCCCTCTGACCTTCTTATTGACGATGAAACACAGATATTGAATCGGAATGAAATACAAAAGGCATAATGCCGACTTAAGTACAAGAAATCTGACTCTTCTTAGAGTCTATGTTTTGAACCATTCCTGTGACACTAGTTATAGATTCCGATGCTTCACTTCAGGTTTACTGTATCCCTCTGACCTTGTTATTGAAGATGAAACCCAGAAATTGCGTCGGAATTAAATACAAAAGGCACAATGCCGACTTAAGTACAAGAAAACAGACTCTTCTTACTGTCTATGTTTTGAATCATTCATGTTACACGAGTTATAGATTCCGACGCTTTACTCCAGATTTACTGTATCCCTGTGACCTTCTTATTGACGATGAAACACAGAAAATGCCTCGGAATAAAATACAAAAGACACAATGCCGACTTAAGTTCAAGAAAACTGACTCTTCTTACTGCCTATGTTTTGATCCATTCCTGTGACAATAGTTATAGATTCCAATGCTTCACTTCAGGTTTACTGTATCCCTCTGACCTTCTTATTTACGATGAACCATAGAAATTGCATCGGATTTTAATAGAAAAGGAACAATGCCGACTTAAGTACAAGAATACTGAATATTCTTACTGTCTATGTTTTGAACAATTCCTGTGACACTAGTTACAGATTCCGATGGTTCACTTCAGGTTTACTGTATTACTCTGACCTTCTTATTGAAGATGAAACACAGATATTGCATCGGAATGAAATACAAAAGGCACAATGCCGACTTAAGTACAGGAAAACTGACTCTTCTTACTGTCTATGTTTTGAACCATTCCTGTGACACTAGTTATGGATTCCGATGCTACACTTCAGGCTTACTGTATCCCTCTGACCTTTTTATTGACAATGAAACACGTAAATTGCAACGGAATTAAATACAAAAGGCACAATGCCAACTTAAGTACAAGAAAAACGACTCATCTTACTGTCTATGTTTTGAACCATTCCTGTGACACTAGTTATAGATTCCGATGCTTCACTTCAGGTTTACTGTATCTCTCTGACCTTCTTATTGACGATGAAACTCAGAAATTGCATTGGAATTATATACAAAAGGCACAATGTCGACTTAAGTACAAGAAAACTGACACTTCTTACTGTCTATTTTTTGAACCATTCATGTGACACTAGTTATAGATTCCGATGCTTCACTTCAGGTTTACTGTATCCCTCTGACCTGCTTATTGACGATGAAACACTGAAATTGCATCGGAAATAAATACAAAAGGCACAATGCCGACTTAAGTACAAGAAAAATGACTCTTCTTACTGTCTATGTTTTGAACCATTCCTGTGACACTAGATACAGATTGCGATGCTTCACTTCAGGTTTACTGTATCCCTCTAACCTTCTTGTTGACGATGAAACACAGAATTTGCATCGGAATTAAATACAAATAGCACAATGCCGACTTGAGTACAAGAAAACTGACCCTTCTTACTGTCTATGTTTTGAACCACTCCTGTGACACTAGTTATAGATTCCGATGCTTCACTTCAGGTCTACTGTATCCCTCTGACCTTTTTAATGACGATGAAACACAGAAATTGCATCGGAATTAAATACAAAAGCACAATGCCGACTTAAGTACAAGAAAACTGACTCTTCTTACTGTCTAAGTTTTGAACTATTCCTTTGCCACTAGTTATAGATACCGATGCTTCACTTCAGGTTTACTGTATCCCTCTGACATTCTTATTGTTGATGAAACACAGAAATTGCATCGGACTTGAATACAAAAGGCACAATGCCAACTTAAGTACACAAAACTTACTTTTCTTACTATCTATGTTTTGAACCATTCCTGTGACACTAGTTATGGATTTCGATGCTTCACTTCAGGTTTACTGTATCTCTCTGACCTTCAAATTGCCGATGAAACACAGAAATTGCATCGGAATTATTTACAAAAGGCACAATGCCGACTTAAGTACAAGAAAACTGACTCTTCTTTCTGTCTATGTTTTGAACCATTCCTGTGACACTAGTTATAGATTCCGATGCTTCACTTCAGGTTTACTGTATCCCTCTGACCATCTTATTGACGATGAAACACAGAAACTGCATCGGAATTAAATACAAAAGGCACAAAGCCGACTTAAGTACAAGAAAACTGACTCTTCTTACTGTCTATGTTTTGAATCATTCATGTTACACTAGTTATAGATTCCGACGCTTTACTCCAGATTTACTGTATCCCTCTGACCTTCTTATTGACGATGAAACACAGAAATTGCTTCGGAATTAATACAAAAGACACAATGCCGACTTAAGTTCAAGAAAACTGACTCTTCTTACTGCCTATGTTTGATCCATTCCTGTGACACTAGTTGTAGATTCCGATGCTTCACTTCAGGTTTACTGTATCCCTCTGACCTTCTTATTTACGATGAAACATAGAAATTGCATTGGAATTTAATAGAAAAAGGATCAATGCCGACTTAAGTACAAGAATACTGAATATTCTTACTGTCTATGTTCTGAACAATTCCTGTGACACTAGTTTTAGATTCCGATGGTTCACTTCAGGTTTACTGTATCTCTCTGACCTTCTTATTGACGATGAAACACAGAAATTGCATTGGAATTATATACAAAAGGCACAATGCCGACTTAAGTACAAGAAAACTGACCCTTCTTACTGTCTATTTTTTGAACCATTCATGTGACACTAGTTATAGATTCCGATGCTTCACTTCAGGTTTACTGTGTCAATCTGACCTTCTTATTGACGATGAAACACAGAAATTGCATCGGGATTAAATACAAAAGGCACAATGTCGACTTAAGTACAAGAAAACTGACTCTTCTTACAGTCTATGTTTTGAACCATTCCTGTGAAAGTAGTTATAGATTCCGATGTTTCACTTCAGGATAACTGTATCCCTCTGACCTTCTTATTGTTGATGAAACACAGAAATTGCATCGGAATTAAATACAAAGAGCACAATGCCAACTTAAGTTCAAGAAAACCGACTCTTCTTACTGTCTATGTTTTGAACCATTCCTGTGACACTAGTTATAGATTCCGATGCTTCACTTCAGGTTTACTGTATCTCTCTGCTCTTCCTATTGACGATGTAACACAGAAATTGCATTGGAATTATATACAAAAGGCACAATGCCGACTTAAGTACAAGAAAAATGACTCTTCTTACTGTCTATGTTTTGAACCATTCCTGTGACACTAGATACAGATTCCGATGCTTCACTTCAGGTTTACTGTATCCCTCTGACCTTATTGTTGACAATGAAACACAGAAATTGCATCGGAATTAAATACAAAAGGCACAATGCCGACCTAAGTACAAGAAAACTGACTCTTCTTACTGACTATGCTTTGAACCATTCATGTGACACTAGTTATAGATTCCGATGATTCACTTCCGGTTTACTGTATCCCTCTGACCTTCTTATTGACGATGAAACACAGAAATTGCATCTGAATTAAATACAAAAGGCACAATGCCAACTTAAGTACAAGAAAACTGACTCTTCTTACTGTCTATGTTTTGAACCATTCATGTGACACTAGTTATAGATTACGATGCTTCACTTCAGGTTTACTGTATCCCTCTGACCTTCTTATTGACGATGAAACACAGAAATTACATCGGAGTTAAATACAAAAGGCACAATGTCGACTTAAGTACAAGAAAATTGACTCTTCTTACAGTCTATGTTTGAACCGTTCCTGTGACACTTGTTATAGATTCCGATGCTTCACTTCAGGTTTACTGTATCCCTCTGACCAGCTTATTGACGATGAAACACAGAAATTGCATCGGAATTAAATACAAATGGCACAACGGCGACTTAAGTACAAGAAAACTGACTCTTCTTACTGTCTATGTTTTGAACCATTCCTGTAACACTAGTTATAGATTCCGATGCTCCACCTCCGGTTCACTGTATCCCTCTGACCTTCTTATTGACGATGAAACACAGAAATTGCATCGGAATTAAATACAAAAGGCACAATGCCGACTTAAGTACAAGAAAACTGACTCTTCTTACTGTCTAAGTTTTGAACCATTCCTGTGACACTAGTTATAGATTCCGATACTTCACGTCAGCTTTACTGTATCCCTCTGACCTTCTTATTGACGATGAATCACTGAAATTGCATCGGAATTATATACAAAAGGCACATGCCGACTTAAGTACAAGAAAACTGACTCTTCTTACTGACTATGGTTTGAACCATTCATCTGACACTAGTTATAGATTCCGATGCTTTACTTCAGCTTAACTGTATCCCTCTGACCTTCTTATTGACGATGAAACACAGAAATTGCATCGGAATTAAATACAAAAGGTACAATGCCAACTTAAGTACAAGAAAACTGACTCTTCTTACTGTCTATGTTTTGAACCATTCCTGTGTCACTAGTTATAGATTCAGATGCTTCACTTCAGGTTTACTGTATCCCTCTGACCTTATCATTGACGATGAAACACAGAAATTGCATTGGAGTTAAATACAAAAGGCACAATGCCGACTTAAGTACAAGAAAACTGACTCTTTTTACAGTCTATGTTTTGAACCATTCCTGTGACACTAGTTATAGATTCAGATGCTTCACTTCAGGTTTACTGTATCCCTCTGACCTTCTTATTGACGATGAAACACAGATATTGAATCGGAATGAAATACAAAAGGCACAATGCCGACTTAAGTACAAGAAAACTGACTCTTCTTACAGTCTATGTTTTGAACCATTCCTGTGACACTAGTTATAGATTCCGATGCTTCACTTCAGGTTCACTGTATCCCTCGGACCTTGTTATTGAAGATGAAACCCAGAAATTGCGTCGGAATTAAATACAAAAGGCACAATGCCGACTTAAGTACAAGAAAACTGACACTTCTTACTGTCTATGTTTTGAATCATTCATGTTACACGAGTTATAGATTCCGACGCCTTACTCCAGATTTACTGTATCCCTGTGACCTTCTTATTGACGATGAAACACAGAAAATGCCTCGGAATAAAATACAAAAGACACAATGCCGACTTAAGTTCAAGAAAACTGACTCTTCTTACTGCCTATGTTTTGATCCATTCCTGTGACACTAGTTATAGATTCCGATGCTTCACTTCTGGTTTACTGTATCCCTCTGACCTTCTTATTTACGATGAACCATAGAAATTGCATCGGATTTTAATAGAAAAGGAACAATGCCGACTTAAGTACAAGAATACTGAATATTCTTGCTGTCTATGTTTTGAACAATTCCTGTGACACTAGTTATAGATTCCGATGGTTCACTTCAGGTTTACTGTATTACTCTGACCTTCTTATTGAAGATGAAACACAGATATTGCATCGGAATGAAATACAAAAGGCACAATGCCGACTTAAGTACAAGAAAACTGACTCTTCTTACTGTCTATGTTTTGAATCATTCATGTTACACTAGTTATAGATTCCGACGCTTTACTCCAGATTTACTGTATCCCTCTGACCTTCTTATTGACGATGAAACACAGAAATTGCTTCGGAATTAATACAAAAGACACAATGCCGACTTAAGTTCAAGAAAACTGACTCTTCTTACTGCCTATGTTTGATCCATTCCTGTGACACTAGTTGTAGATTCCGATGCTTCACTTCAGGTTTACTGTATCCCTCTGACCTTCTTATTTACGATGAAACAAAGAAATTGCATTGGAATTTAATAGAAAAAGGATCAATGCCGACTTAAGTACAAGAATACTGAATATTCTTACTGTCTATGTTCTGAACAATTCCTGTGACACTAGTTTTAGATTCCGATGGTTCACTTCAGGTTTACTGTATCTCTCTGACCTTCTTATTGACGATGAAACACAGAAATTGCATTGGAATTATATACAAAAGGCACAATGCCGACTTAAGTACAAGAAAACTGACTCTTCTTACTGTCTATTTTTTGAACCATTCATGTGACACTAGATACAGATTCCGATGCTTCACTTCAGGTTTACTGTATCCCTCTGACCTTATTGTTGACAATGAAACACAGAAATTGCATCGGAATTAAATACAAAAGGCACAATGCCGACCTAAGTACAAGAAAACTGACTCTTCTTACTGACTATGCTTTGAACCATTCATGTGACACTAGTTATAGATTCCGATGATTCACTTCAGGTTTACTGTATCCCTCTGACCTTCTTATTGACGATGAAACACAGAAATTGCATCTGAATTAAATACAAAAGGCACAATGCCAACTTAAGTACAAGAAAACTGACTCTTCTTACTGTCTATGTTTTGAACCATTCATGTGACACTAGTTATAGATTACGATGCTTCACTTCAGGTTTACTGTATCCCTCTCACCTTCTTATTGACGATGAAACACAGAAATTACATCGGAGTTAAATACAAAAGGCACAATGTCGACTTAAGTACAAGAAAATTGACTCTTCTTACAGTCTATGTTTGAACCGTTCCTGTGACACTTGTTATAGATTCCGATGCTTCACTTCAGGTTTACTGTATCCCTCTGACCTGCTTATTGACGATGAAACACAGAAATTGCATCGGAATTAAATACAAATGGCACAACGGCGACTTAAGTACAAGAAAACTGACTCTTCTTACTGTCTATGTTTTGAACCATTCCTGTAACACTAGTTATAGATTCCGATGCTCCACCTCCGGTTCACTGTATCCCTCTGACCTTCTTATTGACGATGAAACACAGAAATTGCATCGGAATTAAATACAAAAGGCACAATGCCGACTTAAGTACAAGAAAACTGACTCTTTTTACTGTCTAAGTTTTGAACCATTCCTGTGACACTAGTTATAGATTCCGATACTTCACGTCAGCTTTACTGTATCCCTCTGACCTTCTTATTGACGATGAATCACTGAAATTGCATCGGAATTATATACAAAAGGCACATGCCGACTTAAGTACAAGAAAACTGACTCTTCTTACTGACTATGGTTTGAACCATTCATCTGACACTAGTTATGGATTCCGATGCTTTACTTCAGCTTAACTGTATCCCTCCGACCTTCTTATTGACGATGAAACACAGAAATTGCATCGGAATTAAATACAAAAGGTACAATGCCAACTTAAGTACAAGAAAACTGACTCTTCTTACTGTCTATGTTTTGAACCATTCCTGTGACACTAGTTATAGATTCAGATGCTTCACTTCAGGTTTACTGTATCCCTCTGACCTTATCATTGACGATGAAACACAGAAATTGCATTGGAGTTAAATACAAAAGGCACAATGCCGACTTAAGTACAAGAAAACTGACTCTTTTTACAGTCTATGTTTTGAACCATTCCTGTGACACTAGTTATAGATTCAGATGCTTCACTTCAGGTTTACTGTATCCCTCTGACCTTCTTATTGACGATGAAACACAGATATTGAATCGGAATGAAATACAAAAGGCACAATGCCGACTTAAGTACAAGAAAACTGACTCTTCTTACAGTCTATGTTTTGAACCATTCCTGTGACACTAGTTATAGATTCCGATGCTTCACTTCAGGTTCACTGTATCCCTCGGACCTTGTTATTGAAGATGAAACCCAGAAATTGCGTCGGAATTAAATACAAAAGGCACAATGCCGACTTAAGTACAAGAAAACTGACTCTTCTTACTGTCTATGTTTTGAATCATTCATGTTACACGAGTTATAGATTCCGACGCCTTACTCCAGATTTGCTGTATCCCTGTGACCTTCTTATTGACGATGAAACACAGAAAATGCCTCGGAATAAAATACAAAAGACACAATGCCGACTTAAGTTCAAGAAAACTGACTCTTCTTACTGCCTATGTTTTGATCCATTCCTGTGACACTAGTTATAGATTCCGATGCTTCACTTCTGGTTTACTGTATCCCTCTGACCTTCTTATTTACGATGAACCATAGAAATTGCATCGGATTTTAATAGAAAAGGAACAATGCCGACTTAAGTACAAGAATACTGAATATTCTTGCTGTCTATGTTTTGAACAATTCCTGTGACACTAGTTATAGATTCCGATGGTTCACTTCAGGTTTACTGTATTACTCTGACCTTCTTATTGAAGATGAAACACAGATATTGCATCGGAATGAAATACAAAAGGCACAATGCCGACTTAAGTACAGGAAAACTGACTCTTCTTACTGTCTATGTTTTGAACCATTCCTGTGACACTAGTTATGGATTCCGTTGCTACACTTCAGGTTTACTGTATCCCTCTGACCTTTTTATTGACAATGAAACACAGAAATTGCAACGGAATTAAATACAAAAGGCACAATGCCGACTTAAGTACAAGAAAACTGACTCTTCTTACTGTCTAAGATTTGAACCATTCCTGTGAAAGTAGTTATAGATTCCGATGTTTCACTTCATGTTTATTGTATCCCTCTGACCTTCTTATTGTTGATGAAATACAGAAATTGCATCGGAATTAAATACAAAAGGCACAATGCCAACTTAAGTACAAGAAAACCGACTCATCTTACTGTCTATGTTTTGAACCATTCCTGTGACACTAGTTATAGATTCCGATGCTTCACTTCAGGTTTACTGTATCTCTCTGACCTTCTTATTGACGATGAAACTCAGAAATTGCATTGGAATTATATACAAAAGGCACAATGCCGACTTAAGTACAAGAAAACTGACTCTTCTTACTGTCTATCTTTCGAACCATTCATGTGACATTAGTTATAGATTCCGATACTTCACTTCAGGTTTACTGTGTCCCTCTGACCTTTTTATTGACGATGAAACACAGAAATTGCATCGGAATTAAATATAAAAGGCACAATGCCGACTTAAGTACAAGAAAACTGACTCTTCTTACATTCTATGTTTTGAACCATTCCTGTGAAAGTAGTTATAGATTCCGATGTTTCACTTCCGGTTTACTGTATCCCTCTGACCTTCTTATTGTTGATGAAACACAGAAATTGTATCGGAATTAAATACAAATAGCACAATGCCAACTTAAGTACAAGAAAACCGACTCTTCTTACTGTCTATGTTCTGAACCATTCCTGTGACACTAGTTATAGATTCCGATGCTTCACTTCAGGTTTACTATATCTCTCTGACCTTCTTATTGACGATGAAACACAGAAATTGCATTGGAATTATATAGAAAAGGCACAATGCCGACTTAAGTACAAGAAAACTGACTCTTCTTACTGTCTATGTTTTGAACCATTCATGTGACACTAGTTATAGATTCCGATGCTTCACTTCAGGTTTACTGTGTCCCTCTGACCTTCTTATTGACGATGAAACACAGACATTGCATCTGAATTAAATACAAAAGGCACAATGCCGTCTTAAGTACAAGATAACCGACTCTTCTTACTGTCTATGTTTTGAACCATTCCTGTCACACTAGTTATAGATTCCGATGCTTCACTTCAGGTTTACTGTATCCCTCTGACCTTCTTATTGAAGATGAAACACGGATATTGCATCGTAATTAAATACAAATGACACAATGACGACTTAAGTACAAGAAATCTGACTCTTCTTACTGTCTATGTTTTGAACCATCCCTGTGACACTAGTTATAGGTTCCGATGCTTCACTTCAGGTTTACTGTCTCCCTCTGACCTGCTTATTGACGATGAAACACAGAAATTGCATCGGAATTAAATACAAAATGCACAATGCCGACTTAAGTACAAGAAAAATGACTCTTCTTACTGTCTATGTTTTGAACCATTCCTGTGACACTAGATACAGATTCCGATGCTTCGCTTGAGGTTTACTGTATCCCTCTGACCTTCTTATTGACAATGAAACACAGAAATTGCATCGGAATTAAATACAAAAGGCACAATGCCGACTTAAGTACAAGAAAACAGACTCTTATTACTGACTATGCTTTGAACCATTCATGTGACACTAGTTATAGATTCCGATGCTTCACTTCAGGTTTACTGTATCCCCCTGACCTTCTTATTGACGATGAAACACAGAAATTGCATCGGAATTAAATACAAAAGGCACAATGCCGACTTAAGGACAAGAAGACTGACTCTTCTTACTGTCTATGTTTTGAACCATTCATGTGACACTAGTTATAGATTCCGATGCTTCACTTCAGGTATACTGTATCGCTCTGACCTTCTTATTGACGATGAAACACAGAAATTGCATCGGAGTTAAATACAAAAGGCACAATGTCGACTTAAGTACAAGAAAACTGACTCTTCTTTCAGTCTATGTTTGAACCGTTCCTGTGACACTAGTTATAGATTCCGATGCTTCACTTCTGGTTTACTGTATCCCTCTGACCTTCTTATTGACGATGAAACACAGAAATTGCATCGGAATTAAATACAAATGGCACAACGGAGACTTAAGTACAAGAAAACTGACTCTTCTTACTGTCTATGTTTTGAACCATTCCTGTGGCACTAGTTATAGATTCCGATGCTTCACCTCCGGTTCACTGTATCCCTCTGACCTTCTTATTGACGATGAAACACAGAAATAGCATCGGAATTAAATACAAAAGGCACAATGCCGGGTTAAGTACAAGAAAACTGACTCTTCTTACTGTCTAAGTTTTGAACCATCCCTGTGACACTAGTTATAGATTCCGATACTTTACGTCAGCTTTACTGTATCCCTCTGACCTTCTTATTGACGATGAATCACTGAAATTGCATCGGAATTAAATACAAAAGGCACATGTCGACTTAAGTACAAGAAAACTGACTCTTCTTACTGTCTATGTTTTGAACCATTCCTGTGACACTAGTTATGGATTCCGATGCTACACTTCAGGTTTACTGTATCCCTCTGACCTTTTTATTGACAATGAAACACAGAAATTGCAACGGAATTATATACAAAAGGCACAATGCCGACTTAAGTACAAGAAAACTGACTCTTCTTACTGTCTAAGATTTGAACCATTCCTGTGAAAGTAGTTATAGATTCCGATGTTTCACTTCATGTTTACTGTATCCCTCTGACCTTCTTATTGTTGATGAAATACAGAAATTGCATCGGAATTAAATACAAAAGGCACAATGCCAACTTAAGTACAAGAAAACCGACTCATCTTACTGTCTATGTTTTGAACCATTCCTGTGACACTAGTTATAGATTCCGATGCTTCACTTCAGGTTTACTGTATCTCTCTGACCTTCTTATTGACGATGAAACTCAGAAATTGCATTGGAATTATATACAAAAGGCACAATGCCGACTTAAGTACAAGAAAACTGACTCTTCTTACTGTCTATCTTTCGAACCATTCATGTGACATTAGTTATAGATTCCGATACTTCACTTAAGGTTTACTGTGTCCCTCTGACCTTCTTATTGACGATGAAACACAGAAATTGCATCGGAATTAAATATAAAAGGCACAATGCCGACTTAAGTACAAGAAAACTGACTCTTCTTACATTCTATGTTTTGAACCATTCCTGTGAAAGTAGTTATAGATTCCGATGTTTCACTTCCGGATTACTGTATCCCTCTGACCTTCTTATTGTTGATGAAACACAGAAATTGTATCGGAATTAAATATAAATAGCACAATGCCAACTTAAGTACAAGAAAACTGACTCTTCTTACAGTCTATGTTTTGAACCATTCATGTGACACTAGTTATAGATTCCGATGCTTCACTTCAGGTTTACTGTGTCCCTCTGACCTTCTTATTGACGATGAACCACAGACATTGCATCTGAATTAAATACAAAAGGCACAATGCCGTCTTAAGTACAAGATAACCGACTCTTCTTACTGTCTATGTTTTGAACCATTCCTGTCACACTAGTTATAGATTCCGATGCTTCACTTCAGGTTTACTGTATCCCTCTGACCTTCTTATTGAAGATGAAACACGGATATTGCATCGTAATTAAATACAAAAGACACAATGACGACTTAAGTACAAGAAATCTGACTCTTCTTACTGTCTATGTTTTGAACCATTCCTGTGACACTAGTTATAGGTTCCGATGCTTCACTTCAGGTTTACTGTATCCCTCTGACCTGCTTATTGACGATGATACACAGAAATAGCATCGGAATTAAATACAAAAGGCACAATGCCGAGTTAAGTACAAGAAAACTGACTCTTCTTACTGTCTAAGTTTTGAACCATCCCTGTGACACTAGTTATAGATTCCGATACTTCACGTCAGCTTTACTGTATCCCTCTGACCTTCTTATTGACGATGAATCACTGAAATTGCATCGGAATTAAATACAAAAGGCACATGTCGACTTAAGTACAAGAAAACTGACTCTTCTTACTGACTATGATTTGAACCAATCATGGGACACTAGTTATAGATTCCGATGCTTCACTTCAGGTTTACTGTATCCCTCTGACCTTCTTATTGACGATGAAACACAGAAATTGCATCGGAATTAAATACAAAAGGTACAATGCCAACTTAAGTACAAGAAAACTGACTCTTCTTACTGTCTATGTTTTGAACCATTCATGTGACACTAGTTATAGATTCCGATGCTCCACTTCAGGTTTACTGTATCCCTCTGACCTTCTTATTGACGATGAAACACAGAAATTGCATTGGAGTTAAATACAAAAGGCACACTGTCGACTTAAGTACAAGAAAACTGACTCTTCTTACAGTCTATGTTTGAACCGTTCCTGTGACACTAGTTGTAGATTCCGATGCTTCACTTCAGGTTTACTGTATCCCTTTGACCTTCTTATTGACGATGAAACACAGAAATTGCATCGGAATTAAGTACAAAAGGCACAATGCCGACTTAAGTACAAGAAAACTGAGTCTTCTTACTGTCTATGTTTGAACCATTCCTGTGACACTAGTTATAGGTTCCGATGCTTCACTTCAGGTTTACTGTATCCCTCTGACCTGCTTATTGACGATGAAACACAGAAATTGCATCGGAATTAAATACAAAATGCACAATGCCGACTTAAGTACAAGAAAAATGACTCTTCTTACTGTCTATGTTTTGAACCATTCCTGTGACACTAGATACAGATTCCGATGCTTCACTTCAGGTTTACTGTATCCCTCTGACCTCCTTATTGACAATGAAACACAGAAATTGCATCGGAATTAAATACAAAAGACACAATGCCAACTTAAGTACAAGAAAAATGACTCTTCTTACTGTCTATGTTTTGAACCATTCATGTGACACTAGTTATAGATTCCGATGCTTCACTTCAGGTTTACCCTATCCCTCTGACCTTCTTATTGACATTGAAACACAGAAATCGCATCGGAATTAAATACAAAAGGCACAATGCCAACTTAAGTACAAGAAAACTGACTCTTCTTACAGTCTATGTTTGAACCGTTCCTATGACACTAGTTATAGATTCCGATGCTTCACTTCAGGTTTACTGTATCCCTCTAACCTTCTTATTGACGATGAAACACAGAAATTGCATCGGAATTAAATACAAATGGCACAACGGCGACTTAAGTACAAGAAAACTGACTCTTCTTACTGTCGATGATTTGAACCATTCCTGTGACACTAGATATAGATTCCGATGCTTCACCTCCGGTTCACTGTATCCCTCTGACCTTCTTATTGACGATGAAACACAGAAATTGCATCGGAATTAAATACAAATGGCACAACGGCGACTTAAGTACAAGAAAACTGACTCTTCTTACTGTCTAAGTTTTGAACCATTCCTGTGACACTAGTTATAGATTCCGATACTTCACATCAGCTTTACTGTATCCCTCTAACCTTCTTATTGACGATGAATCACTGAAATTGCGTCGGAATTAAATCCAAAATTCACATGCCGACTTAAGTACAAGAAAACTGACTGTTATTACTGACTATGCTTTGACCCATTCATGTGACACTTGTTATAGATTCCGATGCTTCACTTCAGGTTTACTGTATCCCTCTGACCTTCTTATTGACGATGAAACACAGAAATTGCATCGGAATTAAATACAAAAGGCACAATTCCAACTTAAGTACAAGAAAATTGACTCTTCTTACTGTCTATGATTTGAACCATTCATGTGACACTAGTTATAGATTCCGATGTTTCACTTCAGGTTTACTGTATCCATCTGACCTTCTTATTGACGATGAAACACAGAAATTGCATCGGAGTAAAATACAAAAGGCACAATGTCGACTTAAGTACAAGAAAACTGACTCTTCTTACAGTCAATGTTTGAACCGTTCCTGTGACACTAGTTATAGATTCCGATGCTTCACTTCAGGTTTACTGTATCCCTCTGACCTTCTTATTGACGATGAAACACAGAAATTGCATCGGAATTAAGTACAAAAGGCACAATGCCGACTTCAGTACAAGAATACTGAGTCTTCTTACTGTCTATGTTTTGAACCATTCCTGTGACACTAGTTATAGACTCCGATGCTTCACTTCAGGTTTACTGTATACCTCTGGCCGCCTTATTGACGATGAAACACAGAAATTGCATCGGAATTAAATACAAAAGGCACAATGCCGACTTAAGTACAAGAAAACTGACTCTTCTTACTGTCTATGTTTTGAATCATTCATGTTACACTAGTTATAGATTCCGACGCTTTACTCCAGATTTACTGTATCCCTCTGACCTTCTTATTGACGATGAAACACAGAAATTGCTTCGGAATAAAATACAAAAGACACAATGCCGACTTAAGTTCAAGAAAACTGACTCTTCTTACTGTCTATGTTTTGAACCATTCCTGTGACACTAGATACAGATTCCGATGCTTCACTTCAGGTTTACTGTATCCCTCTGACCTTCTTATTGACAATGAAACACAGAATTTGCATCGGAATTAAATACAAAAGGCACAATGCCGACTTAAGTACAAGAAAACTTGACTCTTCTTACTGACTATGCTTTGAACCATTCATGTGACACTAGTTATAGATTCAGATGCTTCACTTCAGGTTTACTGTATCCCTCTGACCTCCTTATTGACGATGAAACACAGAAATTGCATCCGAATTAAATACAAAAGCACAATGCCAACTTAACTACAAGAAAACTGACACTTCTTACCGTCTATGTTTTGAACCATTCATGTGACGCTAGTTATAGATTCCGATGCTTCACTTTAGGTTTACTGTATCCCTCTGACCTTCTTATTGACGATGAAACACAGAAATTGCATCCGAGTTAAATACAAAAGGCACAAAGTAGACTTAAGTACAAGAAAACTGACTCTTCTTACAGTCTATGTTTGAACCGTTCCTGTGACACTAGTTATAGATTCCGATGCTTCACTTCAGGTTTACTGTATCCCTCTGACCATCTTATTGACGATGAAACACAGAAATTGCATCGGAATTAAATACAAATGGCACAACGGCGACTTAAGTACAAGAAAACTGACTCTTCTTACTGTCTATGTTTTGAACCATTCCTGTGACACTAGTTATAGATTCGGATGCTACACTTCAGGTTTACTGTATCCCTCTGACCTTCTTATTGACGATGAAACACAGAAATTGCATCGGAATTAAGTACAAAAGGCACAATGCCGACTTAAGTACAAGAAAACTGAGTCTTCTTACTGTCTATTTTTGAACCATTCCTGTGACACTAGTTATAGATTCAGATGCTTCACTTCAGGTTTACTGTATCCCTCTGACCATCTTATTGATGATGAAACACAGAAATTGTATCGGAATTAAATCCAAAGGCACAATGCCGACTTAAGTACAAGAAAACTGACCCTTCTTACTGCCTATGTTTTGAACCATTCATGTGACACTAGTTATAGATTCCGATGCTTCACTTCAGGCTTACTCTATGCCTCTGACCGTCTTATTGACGATGAAACACAGAAATCGCATCGGAATAAAATACAAAATGCACAATGCTGACTTAAGTACAAGAAAAATGACTCTTCTTACTGTCTATGTTTTTAACCATTTCTGTGACACTAGATACAGATTCCGATGCTTAAATTAAGGTTTACTGTATCCCCCTGACCTTCTTATTGACAGTGAAACACAGAAATTGCATCGGAATTAAATACAAAAGGCACAATGCCGACTTAAGTACAAGAAAACTGACTCTTCTTACTGTCTAAGATTTGAACCATTCCTGTGAAAGTAGTTATAGATTCCGATGTTTCACTTCAGGTTTACTGTATCCCTCTGACCCTCTTATTGTTGATGAAACACAGAAATTGCATCGGAATTAAATACAAATGGCACAATGCCAACTTAATTCCAAAAAACCGACTCTTCTTACTGTCTATGTTTTGAAATATTACTGTGACACTAGTTATAGAATCCGATGCTTCACTTCAGGTTTACTGTATCTCTCTGACCTTCTTATTGACGATGAAACACAGAAATTGCATTGGAATTATATACAAAAGGCACAATGCCGACTTAAGTACAAGAAAACTGACTCTTCTTACTGTCTATCTTTTGAACCATTCCTGTGACACTAGTTATAGATTCAGATGCTTCACTTCAGGTTTACGGTGTCCCTCTGACCTTCTTATTGACGATGAAACACAGAAATTGCATCGGAAATAAATACAAAAGGCACAATGCCGACTTAAGTACAAGAAAACTGACTCTTCTTACTGTCTATGTTTTGAACCATTCATGTGACACTAGTTATAGATTCCGATGCTTCACTTGAGGTTTACTGTATCCCCCTGACCTTCTTATTGACGATGAAACACAGAAATTGCATCGGAATTAAATACAAAAGTCACAATGTCGACTTAAGTACAAGAAAACTGACTGTTCTTACAGTCTATGTTTGAACCGTTCCTGTGACACTAGTTATAGATTCTGATGCTTCACTTCAGGTTTACTGTTTCCCTCTGACCTTCTTATTGACGATGAAACACAGAAATTGCATCGGAATTAAGTACAAAAGGCACAATGCCGACATAAGTACAAGAAAACTGACTCTTCTTACTGTCTATGATTTGAACCATTCATGTGACACTAGTTATAGATTCCGATGCTTCACTTCAGGTTTACTGTATCCCTCTGACCTTGTTATTGACGATGAAACACAGAAATTGCATTGGAGTAAAATACAAAAGGCACAATGCCGACTTAAGTACAAGAAAACTGACTCTTGTTACAGTCTATGTTTTGAACCATTGCTGTGACACTAGTTATAGATTCCGATGCTTCACTTCAGGTTTACTGTATCCCTCTGACCATCTTATTGATGATGAAACACAGAAATTGTATCGGAATTAAATACAAAAGGCACAATGCCGACTTACGTACAAGAAAACTGACTCTTCTTACTGTCTATGTTTTGAACCATTCCTGTGACACTAGTTATGGATTTCGATGCTACAGTTCAGGTTTACTGTATCCTTCTGACCTTCTTATTGACAATGAAACACAGAAATTGCATCGGCATTAAATACAAAAGGCACAATGCCGGCTTAAGTACAAGAAAACTGACTCTTCTTACTGTCTAAAATTTGAACCATTCCTGTGAAAGTAGTTATAGATTCCGATGTTTCACTTCAGGTTTACTGTATCCCTCTGACCTTCTTATTGTTGATGAAACACAGAAATTGCATCGGAATTAAATACATATGGCACAATGCCAACTTAAGTACAAGAAAACCGACTCTTCTTACTGTCTATGTTTTGAACCATTCCTGTGACACTAGTTATAGATTCCAATGCTTCACTTCAGGTTTGCTGTATCTCTCTGACCTTCTTATTGACGATGAAACACAGAAATTGCAGTGGAATTATATACAAAAGGCACAATGCCGACTTAGGTACAAGAAAACTGACTCTTCTTACCGTCCATATTTTGAACCATTCATTTGACACTAGTTATAGATTCCGATGCTTCACTTCAGGTTTACTGTGTCCCTCTGACCTTCTTATTGACGATGAAACAAAGAAATATGTACGGAATTAAATACAAAAGGCACAATGCCGACTTAAGTACAAGAAAACTGACTCTTCTTACAGTCTATGTTTTGAACCATTCCTGTGACACTAGTTATAGATTCCGATGCTTCACTTCAGTTTTACTGTATCCCTCCGACCTTCTTATTGACGATGAAACACAGAAATTGCATCGGAAATAAGTACAAAATGCACAATGCCGACTTAAGTACAAGAAAACTGAGTCTTCTTACTGTCTATGTTTTGAACCATTCCTGTGACACTAGTTATAGTTTCCGATGCATCACTTTAGGTTTACTGTATCCCTCTGACCTGCTTATTGACGATGAAACACTGAAATTGTATCGGAATTAAATACAAAAGGCACAATGCCGACTTAAGTAAAAGAAAACTGACTCTTCTTACAGTCTATGTTTTGAACCATTCCTGTGACACTAGTTATAGATTCGGATGCTTCACTTCAGGTTTACTGTATCCCTCTGACCATCTTATTTATTATGAAACACACAAATTGTATCGCAATTAAATACAAAAGGCACAATGCCGTCTTAAGTAAAAGAAAACTGACTCTTCTTACTGTCTATGTTTTGAACCAGTCATGTGACACTAGTTATAGATTCCGATGCTTCACTTCAGGTTTACTGTATCCCTCTGACCTTCTTATTGACGATGAAACACAGAAATTGCATTGGAGTTAAATACAAAAGGCACAATGCCGACTTAAGAACAAGAAAACTGACTCTTCTTACAGTCTATGTTTTGAACCATTCCTTTGACACTAGTTATAGATTCAGATGCTTCACTTCAGGTTCACTGTATCCCTCTGACCTTCTTATTGACGATGAAACACACATATTGCATCGGAATTAAATACAAAAGGCACAATGCCGACTTAAGTACAAGAAAACTGACTCTTCTCACTGTCTATGTTTTGAACCATTCCTGTGACACTAGTTATAGGTTCCGATGCTTTACTCCAGATTTACTGAATCCCTCTGACCTTCTTATTGACGATGAAACACAGAAATTGCTTCGGAATTAATACAAAAGGCACAATGCCGACTTATGTTCAAGAAAACTGACTCTTCTTACTGCCTATGTTTTGAACCATTCCTGTGACACTAGTTATAGATTCCGATGCTTCACTTCCGGTTTACTGTGTCCCTCTGACCTTCTTTTTGAAGATGAAACACAGATATTGCATCGGAATTAAATACAAAAGACACAATGCCGACTTAACTACAAGAAAACTGACTCTTCTTACCGTCTATGCTTTGAACCATTCCTGTGACACTAGTTATGGGTTCCGATGCTTCACTTCAGGTTTACTGTATCCCTCTGTCCTGCTTATTGACGATGAAACACTGAAATTGCATCGGAATTAAATACAAAAGACACAATGCCGACATAAGTACAAGAAAAATGACTCTTCTTACTGTCTATGTTTTGAACCATTTCTGTGACACTAAATACAGATTCCGATGCTTCCCTTCAGGTTTACTGTATCCCACTAACCTTCTTGTTGACGATGAAACACAGAATTTGCATCGGAATTAAATACAAAATGCACAATGCCGACTTAAGTACAAGAAAAATGACTCTTCTTACTGTCTATGTTTTGAACTATTCCTGTGACACTAGATACAGATTCCGATGCTTCACTTCAGGTTTACTGTATCCCTCTGACCTTCTTATTGACAATGAAACACAGAAATTGCATCGGAATTAAATACAAAAGACACAATGCCAACTTAAGTACAAGAAAAATGACTCTTCTTACTGTCTATGTTTTGAACCATTCATGTGACACTAGTTATAGATTCCGATGCTTCGCTTCAGGTTTACTGTATCCCTCTGACCTTCTTATTGACAATGAAACACAGAAATTGCATCGGAATTAAATACAAAAGGCACAATGCCAACTTAAGTACAAGAAAACTGACTCTTCTTACAGTCTATGTTTGAACCGTTCCTGTGACACTAGTTATAGATTCCGATGCTTCACTTCAGGTTTACTGTATCCCTCTAACCTTCTTATTGACGATGAAACACAGAAATTGCATCGGAATTAAATACAAATGGCACAACGGCGACTTAAGTACAAGAAAACTGACTCTTCTTACTGTCTATGTTTTGAACCATTCCTGTGACATTAGTTATAGATTCCGATGCTTCACCTCCGGTTCCCTGTATCCCTCTGAAATTCTTATTGACGATGAAACACAGAAATTGCATCGGAATTAAATACAAAAGGCACAATGCCGACTTAAGTACAAGAAAACTGACTCTTCTTACTGTCTAAGTTTTGAACCATTCCTGTGACACTAGTTATAGATTCCGATACTTCACATCAGCTTTACTGTATCCCTCTAACCTTCTTATTGACGATGAATCACTGAAATTGCGTCGGAATTAAATCCAAAATTCACATGCCGACTTAAGTACAAGAAAACTGACTCTTCTTACTGACTATGCTTTGACCCATTCATGTGACACTTGTTATAGATTCCGATGCTTCACTTCAGGTTTACTGTATCCCTCTGACCTTCTTATTGACGATGAAACACAGAAATTGCATCGGAATTAAATACAAAAGGCACAATGCCAACTTAAGTACAAGAAAATTGACTCTTCTTACAGTCTATGTTTTGAACCATTCCTGTGACACTAGTCATAGATTCCGATGCTTCACTTCAGGTTTACTGTATCCCACTGACCGTCTTATTGACGATGAAACACAGAAATTGCATTGGAATTAAATACAAAAGGCACAATGCCGACTTAAGTACAAGAAAACTGACTCTTCTCACTGTCTATGTTTTGAACCATTCCTGTGACACTAGTTATAGGTTCCGATGCTTTACTCCAGATTTACTGAATCCCTCTGACCTTCTTATTGACGATGAAACACAGAAATTGCTTCGGAATTAATACAAAAGGCACAATGCCGACTTATGTTCAAGAAAACTGACTCTTCTTACTGCCTATGTTTTGAACCATTCCTGTGACACTAGTCATAGATTCCGATGCTTCACTTCAGGTTTACTGTATACCTCTGACCGCCTTATTGACGATGAAACACAGATATTGCATCGGAATTAGATACAAAAGGCACAATGCCGACTTAAGAACAAGAAAACTGACTCTTCTTACTGTCTATGTTTTGAATCATTCATGTTACACTAGTTATAGATTCCGACGCTTTACTCCAGATTTACTGTATCCCTCTGACCTTCTTATTGACGATGAAACACAGAAATTGCTTCGGAAGAAAATACAAAAGACACAATGCCGACTTAAGTTCAAGAAAACTGACTCTTCTTACTGTCTATGTTTTGAACCATTCCTGTGACACTAGATACAGATTCCGATGCTTCACTTCAGGTTTACTGTATCCCTCTGACCTTCTTATTGACAATGAAACACAGAAATTGCATCGGAATTAAATACAAAAGGCACAATGCCGACTTAAGTACAAGAAAAGTGACTCTTCTTACTGACTATGCTTTGAACCATTCATGTGACACTAGTTATAGATTCATATGCTTCACTTCAGGTTTACTGTATCCCTCTGACCTTCTTATTGACGATGAAACACAGAAATTGCATCGGAATGAAATACAAAAGCACAATGCCAACTTAACTACAAGAAAACTGACACTTCTTACCGTCTATGTTTTGAACCATTCATGTGACGCTAGTTATAGATTCCGATGCTTCACTTCAGGTTTACTGTATCCCTCTGACCTTCTTATTGACGATGAAACACAGAAATTGCATCCGAGTTAAATACAAAAGGCACAAAGTAGACTTAAGTACAAGAAAACTGACTCTTCTTACAGTCTATGTTTGAACCGTTCCTGTGACACTAGTTATAGATTCCGATGCTTCACTTCAGGTTTACTGTATCCCTCTGACCATCTTATTGACGATGAAACACAGAAATTGCATCGGAATTAAATACAAATGGCACAACGGCGACTTAAGTACAAGAAAAATGACTCTTCTTACTGTCTATGTTTTGAACCATTCCTGTGACACTAGTTATAGATTCGGATGCTACACTTCAGGTTTACTGTATCCCTCTGACCTTCTTATTGACGATGAAACACACAAATTGCATCGGAATTAAGTACAAAAGGCACAATGCCGACTTAAGTACAAGAAAACTGAGTCTTCTTACTGTCTATTTTTGAACCATTCCTGTGACACTAGTTATAGATTCAGATGCTTCACTTCAGGTTTACTGTATCCCTCTGACCATCTTATTGATGATGAAACACAGAAATTGTATCGGAATTAAATCCAGAGGCACAATGCCGACTTAAGTACAAGAAAAATGACTCTTCTTACTGTCTATCTTTTGAACCATTCCTGTGACACTAGTTATAGATTCAGATGCTTCACTTCAGGTTTACGGTGTCCCTCTGACCTTCTTATTGACGATGAAACACAGAAATTGCATCGGAAATAAATACAAAAGGCACAATGCCGACTTAAGTACAAGAAAACTGACTCTTCTTACTGTCTATGTTTTGAACCATTCATGTGACACTAGTTATAGATTCCGATGCTTCACTTCAGGTTTACTGTATCCCCCTGACCTTCTTATTGACGATGAAACACAGAAATTGCATCGGAATTAAATACAAAAGGCACAATGTCGACTTAAGTACAAGAAAACTGACTGTTCTTACAGTCTATGTTTGAACCGTTCCTGTGACACTAGTTATAGATTCTGATGCTTCACTTCAGGTTCACTGTTTCCCTCTGACCTTCTTATTGACGATGAAACACAGAAATAGCATCGGAATTAAGTACAAAAGGCACAATGCCGACATAAGTACAAGAAAACTGACTCTTCTTACTGTCTATGATTTGAACCATTCATGTGACACTAGTTATAGATTCCGATGCTTCACTTCAGGTTTACTGTATCCCTCTGACCTTGTTATTGACGATGAAACACAGAAATTGCATTGGAGTTAAATACAAAAGGCACAATGCCGAATTAAGTACAAGAAAACTGACTCTTGTTACTGTCTATGTTTTGAACCATTGCTGTGACACTAGTTATAGATTCAGATGCTTCACTTCAGGTTTACTGTATCCCTCTGACGTTCGTATTGACGATGAAACACAGATATTGAATCGGAATTAAATACAAAAGGCACAATGCCGACTTAAGTACAAGAAAACTGACTCTTCTTACAGTCTATGTTTTGAAACATTCCTGTGACACTAGTTATAGATTCAGATGCTTCACTTCAGGTTTACTGTATCCCTCTGACCATCTTATTGATGATGAAACACAGAAATTGTATCGGAATTAAATACAAAAGGCACAATGCCGACTTACGTACAAGAAAACTGACTCTTCTTACTGTCTATGTTTTGAACCATTCCTGTGACACTAGTTATGGATTTCGATGCTACAGTTCAGGTTTACTGTATCCCTCTGACCTTCTTATTGACAATGAAACACAGAAATTGCATCGGAATTAAATACAAAAGGCACAATGCCGACTTAAGTACAAGAAAACTGACTCTTCTTACTGTCTAAAATTTGAACCATTCCTGTGAAAGTAGTTATAGATTCCGATGTTTCACTTCAGGTTTACTGTATCCCTCTGACCTTCTTATTGTTGATGAAACACAGAAATTGCATCGGAATTAAATACATATGGCACAATGCCAACTTAAGTACAAGAAAACCGACTCTTCTTACTGTCTATGTTGTGAACCATTCATGTGACACTAGTTATAGATTCCGATGCTTCACTTCAGGTATGCTGTATCTCTCTGACCTTCTTATTGACGATGAAACACAGAAATTGCAGTGGAATTATATACAAAAGGCACAATGCCGACTTAAGTACAAGAAAACTGACTCTTCTTACTGTCCATCTTTTGAACCATTCATGTGACACTAGTTATAGATTCTGATGCTTCACTTCAGGTTTACTGTGTCCCTCTGACCTTCTTATTGACGATGAAACAAAGAAATTGCATCGGAATTAAATACAAAAGGCACAATGCCGTCTTAAGTACAAGAAAACTGACTCTTCTTACTGTCTATGTTTTGAACCATTCCTGTGACACTAGTTATAGATTCCAATGCTTCACTTCAGGTTTACTGTATCCCTCTCACCTTCTTTTTGAAGATGAAACACAGATATTGCATCGGAATTAAATACAAAGGACACAATGCCGTCTTATGTACAAGAAAACTGACTCTTCTCACTGTCTATGTTTTGAACCATTCCTGTGACACTAGTTATAGTTTCCGATGCATCACTTTAGGTTTACTGTATCCCTCTGACCTGCTTATTGACGATGAAACACTGAAATTGTATCGGAATTAAATACAAAATGCACAATGCCGACTTAAGTACAAGAAAACTGACTCTTCTTACAGTCTATGTTTTGAACCATTCCAGTGACACTAGTTATAGATTCCGATGCTTCACTTCAGGTTTACTGTATCCCTCCGACCTTCTTATTGACGATGAAACACAGAAATTGCATCGGAAATAAGTACAAAATGCACAATGCCGACTTAAGTACAAGAAAACTGAGTCTTCTTACTGTCTATGTTTTGAACCATTCCTGTGACACTAGATATAGATTCAGATGCTTCACTTCAGTTTTACTGTATCCCTCTGACCATCTTATTGATGATGAAACACAGAAATTGTATCGGAATTAAATACAAAAGGCACAATGCCGACTTAAGTACAAGAAAACTGACTCTTCTTACTGTCTATGTTTTGAACCATTCATGTGACTCTAGTTATAGATTCCGATGCTTCACTTCAGGTTTACTGTATCCCTCTGACCTTGTTATTGACGATGAAACACAGAAATTGCATTGGAGTTAAATACAAAAGGCACAATGCCGACTTAAGTACAAGAAAACTGACTCTTCTTACAGTCTATGTTTTGAACCATTCCTGTGACACTAGTTATAGATTCAGATGCTTCACTTCAGGATTACTGTATCCCTCTGACGTTCTTATTGACGATGAAACACAGATATTGAATCGGAATTAAATACAAAAGGCCAATGCCGACTTATGTACAAGAAAACTGACTCTTCTTACAGTCCATGTTTTGAACCATTCCTGTGACACTAGTTATAGATTCAGATGCTTCACTTCAGGTTTACTGTATCCCACTGACCGTCTTATTGACGATGAAACACAGAAATTGCATCGGAATTAAATACAAAAGGCACAATGCCGACTTAAGTACAAGAAAACTGACTCTTTTTACAGTCTATGTTTTGAACCATTCCTGTGACACTAGTTATAGATTCGGATGCTTCACTTCAGGTTTACTGTATCCCTCTGACCATCTTATTTATTATGAAACACACAAATTGTATCGGAATTAAATACAAAAGGCACAATGCCGTCTTAAGTAAAAGAAAACTGACTCTTCTTACTGTCTATGTTTTGAACCAGTCATGTGACACTAGTTATAGATTCCGATGCTTCACTTCAGGTTTACTGTATCCCTCTGACCTTCTTATTGACGATGAAACACAGAAATTGCATTGGAGTTAGATACAAAAGGCACAATGCCGACTTAAGTACAAGAAAACTGACTCTTCTTACAGTCTATGTTTTGAACCATTCCTTTGACACTAGTTATAGATTCAGATGCTTCACTTCAGGTTCACTGTATCCCTCTGACCTTCTTATTGGCGATGAAACACAGATATTGCATCGGAATTAAATACAAAAGGCACAATGCCGACTTAAGTACAAGAAAACTGACTCTTCTCACTGTCTATGTTTTGAACCATTCCTGTGACACTAGTTATAGGTTCCGATGCTTCACTCCAGATTTACTGAATCCCTCTGACCTTCTTATTGACGATGAAACACAGAAATTGCTTCGGAATTAATACAAAAGGCACAATGCCGACTTATGTTCAAGAAAACTGACTCTTCTTACTGCCTATGTTTTGAACCATTCCTGTGACACTAGTTATAGATTGCGATGCTTCACTTCAGGTTTACTGTGTCCCTCTGACCTTCTTTTTGAAGATGAAACACAGATATTGCATCGGAATTAAATACAAAAGACACAATGCCGACTTAACTACAAGAAAACTGACTCTTCTTACCGTCTATGTTTTGAACCATTCCTGTGACACTAGTTATGGGTTCCGATGCTTCACTTCAGGTTTACTGTATCCCTCTGACCTGCTTATTGACGATGAAACACTGAAATTGCATCGGAATTAAATACAAAAGGCACAATGCCGACATAAGTACAAGAAAAATGACTCTTCTTACTGTCTATGTTTTGAACCATTTCTGTGACACTAAATACAGATTCCGATGCTTCCCTTCAGGTTTACTGTATCCCTCTAACCTTCTTGTTGACGATGAAACACAGAATTTGCATCGGAATTAAATACAAATAGCACAATGCCGACTTGAGTACAAGAAAACTGACTCTTCTTAATGTCTATGCTTTGAACCACTCCTGTGACACTAGTTATAGATTCCGATGCTTCACTTCAGGTTTACTGTATCCCTCTGACCTTTTTAATGACGATGAAACACAGAAATTCCATCGGAATTAAATACAAAAGGCACAATGCCGACTTAAGTACAAGAAAACTGACTCTTCTTACTGTCTAAGTTTTGAACCATTCCTGTGCCACTAGTTATAGATACCGATGCTTCACTTCAGGTTTACTGTATTCCTCTGACATTCTTATTGTTGATGAAACACAGAAATTGCATCGAACATAATACAAAAGGCACAATGCCAACTTAAGTACAACAAAACTTACTCTTCTTACTATGTTTTGAACCATTCCTGTGACACTAGTTATAGATTCCGATGCTTCACTTCAGGTTTACTGTATCTCTCTGACCTTCTTATTGACGATGAAACACAGAAATTGCATCGGAATTATTTACAAAAGGCACAATGCCGACTTAAGTATAAGAAAACTGACTCTTCTTACTGTCGATGTTTGAACCATTCATGTGAGACTAGTTATAGATTCCGATGCTTCACTTCAGGTTTACGGCATCCCTCTGACCTTCTTATTGACGATGAAAAACAGAAATTGCATCGGAGTTAAATACAAAAGGCACAATGCCGACTTAAGTACAAGAAATCTGACCCTTCTTACTGTCTAAGTTTTGAACCATTCCTGTGACACCACTTATAGATTCCGATGCTTCACGTCAGCTTTACTGTATCCCTCTGACCTTCTTATTGACGATGAAACACAGAAATTTCATCGGAATAAAATACAAAAGGCACAATGCCGACTTAAGTACAAGATAACTGACTCTTCTTACTGTCTAAGTTTTGAACCACTCCTGTGACACTAGTTATAGATTCCGATGCTTCACGTCAGCTTTACTGTATGCCTCTGACCTTCTTATTGACGATGAAACACAGAAATTGCATCGGAATTAAATACAAAAGGCACAATGCCGACTTAAGTACAAGAAAACTGACTCTTCTTACAGTCTATGTTTTGAACCATTCCTGTGACACTAGTTATAGATTCCGATGCTTCACTTCAGGTTTACTGTATCCCTCTGACCGTCTTATTGACGACGAAACACAGAAATTGTATCGGAATTAAATACAAAAGGAACAATGCCTACTTAAGTACAAGAAAAATGACTCTTCTTACTGTCTATGTTTTTACCATTCATGTTACACTAGTTATAGATTCCGACGCTTTACTCCAGGTTTACTGAATCCCTCTGACTTTCTTATTGACGATGAAACACAGAAATTGCTTCGGAATTAATACAAAAGGCACAATGCCGACTTAAGTTCAAGGAAACTGACTCTTTTTACTGCCTATGTTTTGATCCATTCCTGTGACAGTAGTTATAGATTCCAACGCTACACTTCAGGTTTACTGTATCCCTCTGTCCTTCTTATTGACGATGAAACATAGAAATTGCATTGGAACTAAATAGAAAAGGAACAATGCCGACTTAAGTACAAGAAAACTGTATATTCTTACTGTCAATGTTTTGAACCATTCCTGTGACACTAGTTATAGATTCAGATGCTTCACTTCAGGTTTACTGTATCAATCTGACCTTCTTATTGATGATGAAACACAGATATTGCATCGTAATTAAATACAAAAGACACAATGCTACTTAAGTACAAGAAAACTGACTCTTCTTACTGTCTATGTTTTGAACCATTCCTGTGACACTAGTTATAGGTTCCGATGCTTCACTTCAGGTTTACTGTATCCCTCTGACCGGCTTATTGACGATGAAACACAGAAATTGCAACGGAATTAAATACAAAATGCACAATGCCGACTTAAGTACAAGAAAAATGACTCGTCTTACTGTCTATGTTTTGAACCATTCCTGTGACACTAGATACAGATTCCGATGCTTCACTTCAGGTTTACTGTATCCCTCTGACCCTCTTGTTGACGATGAAACACAGAAATTGCATCGGAATTAAATACAAATAGCACAATGCCGACTTGAGTACAGGAAAACTGACTCTTCTAACTGTCTATGCTTTGAACCACTCCTGTGACACTAGTTATAGATTCCGATGCTTCACTTCAGGTTTACTGTATTTCTCTGACCTTTTTAATGACGATGAAACACAGAAATTGCATCGGAATTAAATACAAAAGGCACAATGCCGACTTAAGTTAAGAAAACTGACTGTTCTTACTGTCTAAGTATTGAACCATTCCTGTGCCACTAGTTATAGATACCGATGTTTCACCACAGGTTTACTGTATCCCTCTGACATTCTTATTGTTGATGAAACACAGAAATTGCATCGGACTTAAATACAAAAGGCACAATGCCAACTTAAGTACAACAAAACTTACTCTTCTTACTATCTATGATTTGAACCATTCCTGTGGCACTAGTTATAGATTCCGATGCTTTACTTCAGGTTTACTGTATCTCTCTGACTATCTTATTGACGATGAAACACAGAAATTGCATCGGAATTATTTATAAAAGGCACAATGCCGACTTAAGTACAAGAAAACTGACTCTTCTTACTGGCTATGCTTTGAACCATTCCTGTGACACTAGTTATAGATTCCGATGCTTCACTTCATTTTTTCTGTATCCCTCTGACCTTCTTATTGACGATGGAACACAAAAATTGCTTCGGAATTAAGTAGAAAAGGCGCAATGCCGACTTAAGTACAAGAAAACTGACTCGTATAACTGTCTATGTTTTTGAACCATTCCTGTGACACTAGTTATAGATTCCGATGCTTCACTTCAGGTTTACTGTATCCCTCTGACCTTCTTATTGACGATGAAACACAGAAATTTCATCGGAATAAAATACAAAAGGCACAATGCCGACTTAAGTACAAGATAACTGACTCTTCTTACTGTCTAAGTTTTGAACCACTCCTATGACACTAGTTATAGATTCCGATGCTTCACGTCAGCTTTACTGTATCCCTCTGACCTTCTTATTGATAATGAAACACTGAAATTGCATCGGAATTAAATACAAAAGGCACAATGCCGACTTAAGTACAAGAAAACTGAGTCTTCATACTGTCTATGTTTTGAACCATTCCTGTGACACTAGTTATAGATTCAGATGCTTCACTTCAGGTTTACTGTATCCCTCTGACCATCTTATTGATGATGAAACACAGAAATTGCATCGGAATTAAATACAAAAGGCACAAAGCCGACTTGAGTACACGAAAACGGACTCTTCTTACTGTCTATGTTTTGAACCATTCCTGTGACACTAGTTATAGATTCCGATGCTTCACTTCAGGTTTACTGTATCCCTCTGACCTTCTTATTAACGATGAAACACAGATATTGAATCGGAATTAAATACAAAAGGCGCAATGCCGACTTAAGTACAAGAAAACTGACTCTTCTTACAGTCTATGTTTTGAACCATTCCTGTGACACTAATTATAGATTCCGATGCTTCACTTCAGGTTTACTGTATCCCTCTGACCGTCTTATTGACGACGAAACACAGAAATTGCATCGGAATTAAATACAAAAGGAACAATGCCGACTTAAGTACTAGAAAACTGACTCTTCTTACTGTCTATGTTTTTACCATTCATGTTACACTAGTTATAGATTCCGACGCTTTACTCCAGATTTACTGAATCCCTCTGACCTTCTTATTGACGATGAAACACAGAAATTGCTTCGGAATTAATACAAAAGGCACAATGCCGACTTAAGTTCAAGAAAACTGACTCTTCTTGCTGCCTATGTTTTGATCCATTCCTGTGACACTAGTTATAGATTCCAATGCTTCACTTCAGGTTTACTGTATCCCTCTGACCTTCTTATTGACGAAGAAACATAGAAATTGCATCGGAATTAAATAGAAAAAGAACAATGCCGACTTAAGTACAAGAAAACTGAATATTCTTACTGTCTATGTTTTGAACCATTCGTGTGACACTAGTTATAGATTCAGATGCTTCACTTCAGGTTTACTGTATCCCTCTGACCTTCTTATTGAAGATGAAACACAGATATTGCATCGTAATTAAATACAGTAGACACAATGCTACTTAAGTACAAGAAAACTGACTCTTCTTACTGTCTATGTTTTGAACCATTCCTGTGACACTAGTTATAGGTTCCGATGCTTCACTTCAGGTTTACTGTATTCCTCTGACCTGCTTATTGACGATGAAACACAGAAATTGCATCGGAATTAAAAACAAAATGCACAATGCCGACTTAAGTACAAGAAAAATGGCTCTTCTTACTGTCTATGTTTTGAACCATTCCTGTGACACTGGATACAGATTCCGATGCTTCACTTCAGGTTTACTGTATCCCTCTGACCATCTTGTTGACGATGAAACACAGAAATTGCATCGGAATTAAATACAAATAGCACAATGCCGACTTGAGAACAGGAAAACTGACTCTTCTAACTGTCTATGCTTTGAACCACTCCTGTGACACTAGTTATAGATTCCGATGCTTCACTTCAGGTTTACTGTATCCCTCTGACGTTTTTAATGACGATGAAACACAGAAATTGCATAGGAATTAAATACAAACGGCACAATGCCGACTTAAGTACAAGAAAACTGACTCTTCTTACTGTCTAAGTTTTGAACCATTCCTGTGCCACTAGTTATAGTTTCCGATGCTTCACTTCAGGTTTACTGTATCCCTGTGACCTTCTTATTGACGATGAAAGACAGAAATTCCATCGGAATTAAATACAAAAGGCACAATGCTGACTTAATTACAAGAAAACTGACTCATCTTACTGTCTATGTTTTGAACCATTTCTGTGACACTAGTTATAGATTCCGATGCTTCACTTCGGGTTTACTGTATCACTCTGACCTTCTTATTGACGATGAAACACAGAAATTGCAACGAAGTTAAATACAAAAGGCACAATGCCGACTTAAGTTCAAGAAAAATGACTCTTCTTACTGTCTATGTTTTGAACCATTCCTGTGACACTAGTTATAGATTCCCATGCTTCACTTCATTTTTGCTGTATCCCTCTGACCTTCTTATTGACGATGGAACACAAAAATTGCATCGGAATTAAGTAGAAAACTCGCTATGCCGACTTAAGTACAAGAAAACTGACTCGTATAACTGTTGATGTTTTTGAACCATTCCTGTGACACTAGTTATAGATTCCGATGCTTCACTTCAGGTTTACTGTATCCCTATGACCTTCTTATTGACGATGAAACACAGAAATTTCATCGGAATAAACTACAAAAGGCACAATGCCGACTTAAGTACAAGATAACTGACTCTTCTTACTGTCTAAGTTTTGAACCATTCCTGTGACACTTCTTATAGATTCCGATGCTTCACGTCAGCTTTACTGTATCCCTCTGACCTTCTTATTGACGATGAAACACAGAAATTGCATCAGAATTAAATACAAAACGCACAATGCCGATTTAAGTACAAGAAAAATGACTCTTCATACCGACAATGTTTTGAACCATTCATGTGACACTACTTATAGATTCCGATGCTTCACTTCAGTTTACTGTATCCCTCTGACCTTCGTATTGACGATGAAACACAGAAATTTCATCGGAATTAAATACAAAAAGCACAATGCCGACTTAAGTACAAGAAAATTGACTCTTCTTACTGTCTATGCTTTGAACCATTCCTGTGACACTAGTTATAGATTCCGATGCTTCACTTCAGGTTTAATGTATCATTCTGACCTTCTTATTGACGATGAAACACAGAAATTGCATCAGAATTAAATACAAAAGGCACAATGCCAACTTAAGTACAAGAAAACTGACTCTTCTTACTGTCTATGTTTAGAACCATTCATGTGACACTAGTTATAGATTCCGGTGCTTCACTTCTGGTTCATTGTATCCCTCTGACCTTCTTATTGATGATGAAACACAGAAATTGCATCGGAATTAAATACAAAGGGCACAACGCCGACTTAAGTACAAGAAAACTGACTCTTCTTACTGTCTTCGTTTTGAACCATTCCTGTGCCACTAGTTATAGATACCGATGCTTCACTTCAGGTTTACTGTATCCCTCTGACATTCTTAATGTTGATGAAACACAGGAATTGCATCGGACTTAAATACAAAAGGCACAATGCCAACATTAAATGCAACAAAACTTACTCTTCTTACTATCTATGTTTTGAACCATTCCTGTGACACCAGTTATAGATTCCGATGCTTCACTTCAGGTTTACTGTATTTCTCTGACCTTCTTATTGACGATGAAACACAGAAATTGCAACGGAATTTAATACAAAAGGCACAATGCCGACTTAAGTACAAGAAAACTGATTCTTCTTACTGTCTTTGTTTGAACCATTCCTGTGACGCTAGTTATAGAATCTGGTGCTTCACTTCTGGTTTACTGTATCCCTCTGACCTTCTTATTGACGATGAAACACAGAAATTGCATCGGAATTAAATACAAATGGCAGAATGACGACTTAAGTAAAAGAAAATTGACTCTTCTTACTGTCTAAGATTTGAACCATTCCTGTGACACTAGTTATAGATTCCGATGCTTCACTTCTGGTTTACTGTATCCCTCTGACCTTCTTATTGTCGATGAAACACTGAAATTGCATCGGAATTAAATACAAAAGGCACAATGCTGACTTAAATACAAGAAAACTAACTCTTCTTACTGTCTATGTTTGAACCATTCCTGTGACACTAGTTATAGTTTCCGATACTTCACTTCAGGTTTACTGTATCCCTGTGACCTTCTTATTGACGATGAAATACAGAAATTCCATCGGAATTAAATACAAAAGGCACAATGCTGACTTAATTACAAGAAAACTGACTCTTCTTACTGTCTATGTTTTGAACCATTTCTGTGACACTAGTTATAGATTCCGATGCTTCACTTCGGGTTTACTGTATCACTCTGACCTTCTTATTGACGATGAAACACAGAAATTGCAATGAAGTTAAATTCAAAAGGCACAATGCCGACTTAAGTTCAAGAAAAATGACTCTTCTTACTGTCTATGTTTTGAACCATTCCTTTGACACTAGTTATAGATTCCCATGCTTCGCTTCATTTTTACTGTATCCCTCTGACCTTCTTATTGACGATGGAACACAAAAATTGCATCGGAATTAAGTAGAAAACTCGCTATGCCGACTTAAGTACAAGAAAACTGACTCGTATAACTGTTGATGTTTTTGAACCATTCCTGTGACACTAGTTATAGATTCTGATGCTTCACTTCAGGTTTACTGTATCCCTCTGACCTTCGTATTGACGATGAAACAAAGAAATTTCATCGGAATTAAATACAAAAGGCACAATGCCGACTTAAGTACAAGAAAATTGACTCTTCTTACTGTCTATGTTTTGAACCATTCCTGTGACACTAGTTATAGATTCCGATGCTTCACTTCAGGTTTAATGTATCATTCTGAGCTTCTTGTTGAAGATGAAACACAGAAATTGCATCGGAGATAAATACAAAAGGCACAATGCAGACTTAAGTTGAAGAAAAATGACTCTTCTTACTGTCTATGTTTTGAACCATTCCTGTGACACTAGTTATAGATTCCCATGCTTCACTTCATTTTTACTGTATCCCTCTGACCTTCTTATAGACGATGGAACACAAAAATTGCATCGGAATTAAGTAGAAAAGGCGCTATGCCGACTTAAGTACAAGAAAACTGACTCGTATAACTGTTGATGATTTTGAACCATTCCTGTGACACTAGTTATAGATTCCGATGCTTCACTTCAGGTTTACTGTATCCCTCTGACCTTCCTATTGAGGATGAAACACAGAAATTGCATCGGAGTTAAATACAAAAGGCACAATGCCGACTTAAGTACAAGAAAACTGACCCTTCATACAATCTATGTTTTAAACCGTTCCTGTGACACTTGTTATAGATTCCGATTCTTCACTTCAGGTTCACTGTGTAACTCTGAACTTCTTATTGAAGATGAAACACAAATATTGCATCGGAATTAAATACAAAAGGCACAATGCAGACTTAAGTACAACAAAACTGACTCTTCTTACTGTCTATGTTTTGAACCATTCCTGTGACACTAGTTATGGATTCCGATGCTTCACCTCCGGTTCACTGTATCCCTCTGACCTTATTGACGATGAAACACAGAAATTGCATCGGAATTTAATACAGAAGGCACAATGCCGACTTAAGTACAAGAAAACTGATTCTTCTTACTGTCTTTGTTTGAACCATTCCTGTGACGCTACTTATAGATTCCACTGCTTCACTTCTGGTTTACTGTATCCCTCTGACCTTCTTATTGACGATGAAACACAGAAATTGCATCGGAATTAAATACAAATGGCACAACGCCGACTTAAGTACAAGAAAACTGATTCTTCTTACTGTCTACGTTTTGAACCATTCCTGTGCCACTAGTTATAGATACCGATGCTTCACTTCAGGTTTACTGTATCCCTCTGACATTCTTAATGTTGATGAAACACAGAAATTGCATCGGACTTAAATACAAAAGGCACAATGCCAACATAAATACAACAAAACTTACTCTACTTACTATCTATGTTTTGAACCATTCCTGTGACACCAGTTATAGATTCCGATGCTTCACTTCAGGTTTACTGTATTTCTCTGACCTTCTTATTGACGATGAAACACAGAAATTTCATCGGAATTATTTACAATAGGCACAATGCCGACTTAAGTACAAGAAAACTGACTCTTCTTACTGTCTAAGATTTGAACCATTCCTGTGACAGTTGTTATAGATTCCGATGCTTCACTTCAGGTTTACTGTATCCCTCTGACCTTCTTATTGTCGATGAAACACTGAAATTGCATCGGAATTAAATACAAAAGGCACAATGCTGACTTAAGTAAAAGAAATCTGACTCTTCTTACTGTCTATGTTTGAACCATTCCTGTGACACTAGTTATAGTTTCCGATGCTTCACTTCAGGTTTACTGTATCCCTGTGACCTTCTTATTGACGATGAAAGACAGAAATTCCATCGGAATTAAATACAAAGGGCACAATGCTGACTTAATTACAAGAAAACTGACTCTTCTTACTGTCTATGTTTTGAACCATTTCTGTGACACTAGTTATAGATTCCGATGGTTCACTTCGGGATTACTGTATCACTCTGACCTTCTTATTGACGATGAAACACAGAAATTGCATCGGAGATAAATACAAAAGGCACAATGCAGACTTAAGTTGAAGAAAAATGACTCTTCTTACTGTCTATGTTTTGAACCATTCCTGTGACACTAGTTATAGATTCCCATGCTTCACTTCATTTTTACTGTATCCCTCTGACCTTCTTATAGACGATGGAACACAAAAATTGCATCGGAATTAAGTAGAAAAGGCGCTATGCCGACTTAAGTACAAGAAAACTGACTCGTATAACTGTTGATGATTTTGATCCATTCCTGTGACACTAGTTATAGATTCCGATGCTTCACTTCAGATTTTCTGTATCCCTCTGACCTTCTTATTGACGATGAAACACAGAAATTTCATCGGAATAAAATACAAAAGGCACAATGCCGACTTAAGTACAAGATAACTGACTCTTCTTAATGTCTAAGTTTTGAACCATTCCTGTGACACTACTTATTGATTCCGATGCTTCACGTCAGCTTTACTGTATCCCTCTGCCCATCTTATTGACGATGAAACACAGAAATTGCAACGGATTTAAATACAAAACGCACAATGCCGATTTAAGTACAAGAAAATTGACTCTTCATACCGACAATGTTTTGAACCATTCATGTGACACTACTTATAGATTCCGATGCTTCACTTCAGTTTTACTGTATCCCTCTGACCTTCGTATTGACGATGAAACACAGAAATTTCATCGGAATTAAATACAAAAGGCACAATGCCGACTTAAGTACAAGAAAAATGACTCTTCTTACTGTCTATGTTTTGAACCATTCCTGTGAAACTAGTTATAGATTCCGATGCTTCACTTCAGGTTTACTGTATCTCTCTGACCTTCTTATTGACGATGAAACAAAGAAATTGCATCGGAATTATTTACAAAAGGCACAATGCCGACATAAGTACAAGAAAACTGACTCTTCTTACTGTCTATGTTTTGAACCATTCCTGTGACACTAGATATAGATTCCGATGCTTCACTTCAGGTTTACTGTATTCCTGTCACCTTCTTATTGACGATGAAACACAGAAATTGCATCGGAATTAAATACAAAAGGCACAATGCTGACTTAAGTACAAGAAAACTGATTCTTCTTACTGTCTACGATTTTAACCATTCCTGTGACACTAGTTATAGATTCCGATGCTTCACCTCCAGTTCACTGTATCCCTCTGACCTTCTTATTGACGATGAAACACAGAAATTGCATCGGAGTTAATACAAAAGGCACAATGCCGACTTAAGTACAAGAAAACTGACTCTTCTTACAGTCTATGTTTTGAACCATTCCTGTGACACTAGTTATAGATTGCGATGCCTCACTTCATTTTTACTGTATCCCTCTGACCTTCTTATTGACGATGAAACACAGAAATTGCATCGGAATTAAGTAGAAAAGGCACAATGCCGACATAAGTACAAGAAACCTGACTCTTGTAACTGTCTATGATTTGAACCATTCCTATGACACTAGTTATAGTTTCCGATGCTTCACTTCAGGTTTAATGTATCCCTCTGACCTTCTATTGACGATGAAACACAGAAATTGCATCGGAATTAAATACAAAAGGCACAATGCCAACTTAAGTACAAGAAAACTGACTCTTCTTACTGTCTATGTTTAGAACCATTCATGTGACACTAGTTATAGATTCCGATGCTTCACTTCAGGTTAACTGTATCCCTCTGAACTTCTTATTGACGATGAAACACAGAAATTGCATCGGAGTTAAATACAAAAGGCACAATGCCGACTTAAGTACAAGAAAACTGACTCTTCTTACAGTCTATGTTTTGAACCGTTCCTGTGACACTTGTTATACATTCCGATGCTTCACTTCAGGTTCACTGTATCCCTCTGACCTTCTTATTGACGATGAAACACAAATATTGCATCGGAATTAAATACAAAAGGCACAATGCCGATTTAAGTACAAGAAAACTGACTCTTCATACTCACTATGTTTTGAACCATTCATGTGACACTAGTTATAGATTCCGATGCTTCACCGTCGGTTCACTGTATCCCTCTGACCTTCTTATTGACGATGAAACACAGAAATTGCATCTTAAATAAATACAAAATGCACAATGCCGACTTAAGTACACGAAAACTGACTCTTCTTACTGTCTATGTTTTGAACCATTCCTGTGACACTAGTTCTAGATTCCGATGCTTCACTTCAGGTTTACTGTATCCCTCTGACCTTCTTATTGACGATGAAAAACAAAAATTGCATCGGAATTAAATACAAATGGCACAACGCCGACTTAAGTACAAGAAAACTGACTCTTCTTACTGTGTACGTTTTGAACCATTCCTGTGGCACTACTTATAGATTCTGATGCTTCACATCAGGTTTACTGTATCACTCTGACATTCTTATTGACGATGAAACACACAAATTTCATCGGAATAAAATACAAAAGGCACAATGCCGAATTAAGTATAAGATAACTGACTCTTCTTACTGTCTAAGTTTTGAACCATTCCTGTGACACTAGTTATAGATTCCGATGCTTCACGTCAGCTTTACTGTATCCCTCTGACCTTCTTATTGACGATGAAACACAGAAATTGCATCGGAATCAAAAACAAAAGGCAAAATGCCGATTTAAGTACAAGAAAACTGACTCTTCATACTGACTATGTTTTGAACCATTCATGTGACACTAGTTATAGATTCCGATGCTTCACTTCAGTTTTACTGTATCCCTCTGACCTTCTTATTGACGATGAAACACAGAAATTTCATCGGAATTAAATACAAAAGGCACAATGCCGACTTCAGTACAAGATAACTGACTCTTCTTACTGTCTATGTTTTGAACCATTCCTGTGAAACTAGTTATAGATTCCGATGCTTCACTTCAGGTTTACTGTATCTCTCTGACCTTCTTATTGACGATGAAACACAGAAATTGCATCGGAATTATTTACAAAAGGCGCAATGCCGACATAAGTACAAGAAAACTGACTCTTCTTACTGTCTATGTTTTGAACCATTCCTGTGACACTAGATATAGATTCCGATGCTTCACTTCAGGTTTACTGTATTCCTCTCACCTTCTTATTGACGATGAAACACAGAAATTGCATCGGAATTAAATACAAAAGGCACAATGCCGACTTAAGTACAAGAAAACTGATTCTTCTTACTGTCTACGTTTTTAACCATTCCTGTGACACTAGTTATAGATTCCGATGCTTCACCTCCAGTTCACTGTATCCCTCTGACCTTCTTATTGACGATGAAACACAGAAATTGCATCGGAGTTAATACAAAAGGCACAATGCCGACTTAAGTACAAGAAAACTGACTCTTCTTACAGTCTATGTTTTGAACCATTCCTGTGACACTAGTTATAGATTGCGATGCCTCACTTCATTTTTACTGTATCCCTCTGACCTTCTTATTGACGATGAAACACAGAAATTGCATCGGAATTAAGTAGAAAAGGCACAATGCCGACATAAGTACAAGAAACCTGACTCGTGTAACTGTCTATGTTTTTGAACCATTCCTGTGACACTAGCTATATATTCCGATGCTTCACTTCAGGTTTACTGTATCCCTCTGACCTTCTTATTGACGATGAAACACAGAAATTTCATCGGAATCAAATACAAAAATCACAATGCCGACTTAAGTACAAGATAACGGACTCTTCTTACTGTCTACGTTTTGAACCATTCCTGTGACACTACTTATAGATTCCGATGCTTCACGTCAGCTTTACTGTATACCTCTGACCTTCTTATTGACGATGAAACACAGAAATTTCATCGGAATTAAATACAAAAGGCACAATGCCGACTTAAGTACAAGAAAACTGACTCTTCTTACTGTCTATGTTTTGAACCATTCCTGTGACAATTGTTATAGATTCCGATGCTTCACTTCTGGTTTACTGTATCTCTTTGACCTTCTTATTGACGATGACACACAGAAATCGCATCGGAATTATTTACAAAAGGCACAATGCCGACTCAAGTACAACAAAACTTACTCTTCTTAATGTCTATGTTTTGAACCATTCCTGCGACACTAGTTATAGATTCCGATGCTTCACTTCAGGTTTACTGTATCCCTCTGACCTTCTTATTGACGATGAAACACAGAAATTGCATCGGAAATAAATACAAATGGCACAACGCCGACTTAAGTACAAGATAACTGACTCTTCTTACTGTCTATGTTTAGAACCATTCCTGTGACACTAGTTATAGATTCCGATGCTTCACGTCAGCTTTACTGTATCCCTCTGACCTTCTTATTGACGATGAAACACAGAAATTGCATCGGAATTATATACAAAAGGCAAAATGCCGATTTAAGTACAAGAAAACTGACTCTTCATACTGACTATGTTTTGAACCATTCATGTGACACTAGTTATAGATTCCGATGCTTCACTTCAGATTTACTGTATCCCTCTGACCTTCTTATTGACGATGAAACACAGAAATTTCATCGGAATTAAATACAAAAGGCACAATGCCGACTTAAGTACAAGAAAACTGACTCTTCTTACTGTCTATGCTTTGAACCATTCCTGTGACACTAGTTATAGATTCCGATGCTTCACTTCAGGTTTACTGTATCTCTCTGACCTTCTTATTGACGATGAAACACAGAAACTGCATCGGAAATATTTACAAAAGGCACAATGCCGACATAAGTACAAGAAAAGTGACTCTTCTTACTGTCTATGTTTTGAACCATTCCTGTGACACTAGTTATAGATTCCGATGCTTCACTTCAGATTTACTGTATCCCTCTGACCTTGTTATTGACGATGAAACACAGAAATTGCATCGGAATTAAATACAAAAGGCACAATGCCGACTTAAGTACAAGAAAACTGATTCTTCTTACTGTCTATGTTTTGAACCATTCCTGTGACACTAGTTATAGTTTCCGATGCATCGCTTCAGGTTTACTGTATCCCTCTGACCTTCTTATTGACGATGAAAGACAGAAATTGCATCGGAGTTAAATACAAAAGTCACAATGCCGACTTAAGTACAAGAAAACTGACTCTTCTTACTGTCTATGCTTTGAACCATTCCTGTGACACTAGTTATAGATTCCGATGCCTCACTTCATTTATACTGTATCCCTCTGACCTTCTTATTGACGATGAAACACAGAAATTGCATCGGAATTAAATACAAAAGGCACAATGCCGACTTAAGTACAAGAAAACTGATTCTTCTTACTGTCTATGTTTTGAACCATTCCTGTGACACTAGTTATAGTTTCCGATGCATCGCATCAGGTTTACTGTATCCCTCTGACCTTCTTATTGACGATGAAACACAGAAATTGCATCGGAGTTAAATACAAAAGGCACAATGCCGACTTAAGTACAAGATAACTGACTCTTCTTACTGTCTAAGATTTGAACCATTCCTGTGACACTAGTTATAGATTCCGATGCTTCACGTCAGCTTTACTGTATCCCTCTGACCTTCTTATTGACGATGAAACACAGAAATTGCATCGGAATTAAGTACAAAAGGCACAATTCCGACTTAAGTACACGGAAAACTGACTCTTCTTACTATCTATGTTTGAACCATTCCTATGACACTAGTTATAGATTCCGATGCTTCACTTCAGGTTTACTGTATCCCTCTGACCTTCTTATTGACGATGAAACACTGAAATTGCATCGGAATTTAATACAAATGGCACAACGCCGACTTAAGTACAAGAAAACTGACTCTTCTTACTGTCTACGTTTTGAACCATTCCTGTGACACTAGTTATAGATTCCGATGATTCACTTCAGGTTTACTGTATCCCTCTGACCTTCTTATTGACGATGAAGCACAGAAATAGCATCGGAATTATTTACAAACGGCTCAATGCCGACTTAAGTACAAGAAAACTGACTCTTCTTACTGTCTATGTTTTGAACCACTCCTATGACACTAGTTATAGATTCCGATGCTTCACTTCAGGTTTACTGTATCCCTCTGACCTTCTTATTGACGATGAAACACAGAAATTGCATCGGAATTAAATACAAAAGGCACAATGCCGAATTAAGTACAAGAAAACTGATTCTTCTTACTGTCTATGATTTGAACCATTCCTGTGACACTACTTATAGATTCCAATGCTTCACGTCAGCTTTACTGTATACCTCTGACCTTCTTATTGACGATGAAACACAGAAATTGCATCGGAAGTAAATACAAAAGGCACAATGCCAATTGAAGTACAAGAAAACTGACTCTTCATACTAACTATGTTTTGAATCATTCCCGTGACACTAGTTATAGATTCCGATGCTTCACTTCAGCTTTACTGTATCCCTCTGACCTTCTTATTGACGATGAAACACAGAAATTTCATCGGAATTAAGTAAAAAAGGCACAATGCCGACGTAAGTACACGAAAACTGACTCTTCTTACTGTCTATGTTTTGAACCATTCCTATGACACTAGTTATAGATTCCGGTGCTTCACTTCTTGTTTACTGTATCCCTCTGACCTTCTTATTGACGATGAAACACAGAAATTGCATCGGAATTAAATACAAATGGCACAACGCCGACTTAAGTACAAGAAAACTGACTCTTCTTACTGTCTACGTTTTGAACCATTCCTGTGACACTACTTATAGATTCCGATGCTTCACGTCAGCATTACTGTATCCCTCTGACCTTCTTATTGACTATGAAACACAGAAATTGCATCGGAATTAAATACAAAAGGCACAATGCCGACATAAGTACACGAAAACTGACTCTTCTTACTGTCTATGTTTTGAACCATTCCTATTACACTAGTTATAGATTCCGATGCTTCACTTCAGGTTTACTGTATCCCTCTGACCTTCCTATTGACGATGAAACACAGAAATTGCATCGGAATTAAATAGAAATGGCACAATGCCGACTTAAGTACAAGAAAACCTGACTCTTCTTACTGTCTATGGTTTGAACCATTCCTGTGACACTAGTTATAGATTCCGATGCTTCACTTCAGGGTTACTGTATCCCTCTGACCTTCTTATTGACGATGAAACACACAAATTTCATCGGAACAAAATACAAAAGGCACAATGCCGACTTAAGTACAAGATAACTAACTCTTCTTACTGTCTAAGTTTTGAACCATTCCTGTGTCACTAGTTATAGATTCCGATGCTTCACAGCAACATTACTGTATCCCTCTGACCTTCTTATGGACGATGAAACACAGAAATTGCATCGGAATTAAATACAAGTGGCACAACGCCGACTTAAGTACAAGAAAACTGACTCTTCTTACTGTCTACGTTTTGAACCATTCCTGTGACACTAGTTATAGATTCCGAAGATTCACTTCTGGTTTACTGTATCCCTCTGACCTTCTTATTGACGATGAAACACACAAATTTCATCGGAATAAAATACAAAAGGCACAGATGCCGACTTAAGTACAAGATAACTGACTCTTCTTACTGACTAAGTTTTGAACCATTCCTGTGACACTAGTTATAGATTCCGATGCTTCACTTCAGGGTTACTGTATCCTCTGACCTTCGTATTGACGATGAAACACAGAAATTGCATCGGAATTATATAGAAATGGCACAATGCCGACTTAAGTACAAGAAAACCTGACTCTTCTTACTGTCTATGGTTTGAACCATTCCTGTGACACTAGTTATAGATTCCGATGCTTCACTTCAGGGTTACTGTATCCCTCTGACCTTCTTATTGACGATGAAACACGCAAATATCATCGGAACAAAATACAAAAGGCACAATGCCGACTTAAGTACAAGATAACTAACTCTTCTTACTGTCTAAGTTTTGAACCATTCCTGTGTCACTAGTTATAGATTCCCGATGCTTCACAGCAACATTACTGTATCCCTCTGACCTTCTTATGGACGATGAAACACAGAAATTTGCATCGGAATTAAATACAAAAGGCACAATGCCGACTTATGTACAAGGAAACGGACTCTTCTTACTGTCTATGTTTGAACCATTCATGTGACACTAGTTATAGATTCCGATGCTGTCACTTCAGGTTTACTGTATCCCTCTGACCTTCTTATTGACGATGAAACACAGAAATTGCATCGGAATGAAATACAAAAGGCACAATGCCGACTTAAGAACAAGGAAACTGATTCTTCTTACTGTCTATGTTTTGAACCATTCCTGTGACACTACTTATAGATTCCGATGCTTCACATCATTTTTACTGTATCCCTCTGACCTTCTTATTGACAATGAAACACAGAAATTGCATCGGAATTAAGTACAAAAGGCACAATGCCGACTTAAGTACAAGAAAACTGACTCTTGTAACTGTCTATGTTTTGAACCATTCCTGTGACACTAGCTATAGATTCCGATGCTTCACTTCAGGTTTACTGTATCCCTCTGACCTTCTTATTGACGATGAAACACAGAAATTGCATCGGAATAAAATACAAAAGGCACAAAGCCGACTTAAGTACAAGATAACTGACTCTTCTTACTGTCTAAGTTTTGAACCATTCCTGTGACACTACTTTATAGATTCCGATGCTTCACGTCAGCTTTACTGTATCCCTCTGACCTTCTTATTGACGATGAAACACAGAAATTGCATCGGAATTGAGGACAAAAGGCACAATGCCGACTTAAGTACACGAAAACTGACTCTTCTTACTATCTATGTTTTGAACCATTCCTATGACACTAGTTATAGATTCCGATGCTTCACTTCAGGTTCACTGTATCCCTCTGACCTTCTTATTGACGATGAAACACTGAAATTGCATCGGAAGTTGATACAAATGGCACAACGCCGACTTAAGTACAAGAAAAACTGACTCTTCTTACTGTCTACGTTTTGAACCATTCCTGTGACACTAGTTATAGATTCCGATGATTCACTTCAGGTTTACTGTATCCCTCTGACCTTCTTATTGACGATGAAGCACAGAAATTGCATCGGAATTATTTACAAACGGCTCAATGCCGACTTAAGTACAAGAAAACTGACTCTTCTTACTGTCTATGTTTGGAACCATCCCTGTGACACTAGTTATAGATTCCGATGCTTCACTTCAGGTTTTACTGTATCCCTCTGACCTTCTTATTGACGATGAAAGACAGAAATTGCATCGGAATTAAATACTAAAAGCACAATGCCGACTTAAGTAGAAGAAAACTGATTCTTCTTACTGTCTATGATTTGAACAGTTCCTGTGACACTACTTATAGATTCCGAAGCTTCACGACAGCTTTACTGTATCCCTCTGACCTTCTTATTGACGATGAAACACAGAAATAGCATCGGAATTAAATACAAAAGGCACAATGCCAATTTAAGTACAAGAAAACTGACTCTTCATACTAACTATGTTTTGAACCATTCACGTGACACTAGTTATAGATTCTGATAGCTTCACTTCAGCTCTACTGTATCCCGCTGACCTTCTTATTGACGATGAAACACAGAAATTTCATCGGAATTAAGTAAAAAAGGCACAATGCCGACGTAAGTACACGAAAACTGACTCATCTTACTGTCTATGTTTTGAACCATTCCTATGACACTAGTTATAGATTCCGATGCTTCACTTCAGGTTTACTGTATCCCTCTTATCTTCTTATTGACGATGAAACAAAGAAATTGCATCGGAATTAAATACAAATGGCACAACGCCGACTTAAGTACAGAAAACTGACTCTTCTTACTGTCTACGTTTTGAACCATTCCTGTGACACTACTTATAGATTCCGATGGCTTCACGTCAGCTTTACTGTATCCCTCTGACCTTCTTATTGACTATGACACACAGAATTTGCATCGGAATTAAATACAAAAGGCACAATGCCGACTTAAGTACACGAAAACTGACTCATCTTACTGTCTATGATTTGAACCATTCCTATTACACTAGTTATAGATTCCGATGGTTCACTTCAGGTTTACTGTATCCCTCTGACCTTCTTATTGACGATGAAACACAGAAATTGCATCGGAATTAAATACAAGTGGCACAACGCCGACTTAAGTACAAGAAAACTGACTCTTCTTACTGTCTACGTTTTGAACCATTCCTGTGACACTAGTTATAGACTCCGATGATTCACTTCAGGTTTACTGTATCCCTCTGACCTTCTTATTGACGATGAAGCACAGAAATTGCATCGGAATTATTTACAAACGGCTCAATGCCGACTTAAGTACAAGAAAACTGACTCTTCTTACTGTCTATGTTTTGAACCACTCCTGAGACACTAGTTATAGATTCCGATGCTTCACTTCAGGTTTACTGTATCCCCTCTGACCTTCTTATTGACGATGAAACACAGAAATTGCATCGGAATTAAATACTAAAGTCACAATGCCGACTTAAGTACAAGAAAACTGATTCTTCTTACTGTCTATGATTTGAACCATTCCTGTGACACTACTTACAGATTCCGATGCTTCACGTCAGCTTTACTGTATCCATCTGACCTTCTTATTGACGATGAAACACAGAAATTGCATCGGAATTAAATACAAAATGCACAATGCCAATTTAAGTACAAGAAAACTGACTCTTCATACTAACTATGTTTTGAACCATTCACGTGACACTAGTTATAGATTCCGATGCTTCACTTCAGCTTTACTGTACCCCTCTGACCTTCTTATTGACGATGAAACACAGAAATTTCATCGGAATTAAGTAAAAAAGGCACAATGCCGTCGTAAGTACACGAAAACTGACTCTTCTTACTGTCTATGTTTTGAACCATTCCTATGACACTAGTTATAGATTCCGATGCTTCACTTCAGGTTTACTGTATCCCTCTGACCTTCTTATTGACGATGAAACACAGAAATTGCATCGGAATTAAATACAAATGGCACAACGCCGACTTAAGTACAAGAAAACTGACTCTTCTTACTGTCTACGTTTTGAACCATTCCTGTGACACTACTTATAGATTCCGATGCTTCACGTCAGCTTTACTGTATCCCTCTGACCTTCTTATTGACTATGAAACACTGAAATTGCATCGGAATTAAATACAAAAGGCACAATGCCGACTTAAGTACACGAAAACTGACTCTTCTTACTGTCTATGTTTTGAACCATCCCTATTACACTAGTTATAGATTCCGATGCTTCACTTCAGGTTTACTGTATCCCTCTGACCTTCTTATTGACGATGAAACTCAGAAATTGCATCGGAATTAAATACAAGTGGCACAACGCCGACTTAAGTACATGAAAACTGACTCGTCTTACTGTCTATGTTTTGAACTATTCCTGTGACACTAGTTATAGATTCCGATGCCTCACTTCATTTTTGCAGTATCCCTCTGACCTTCTAATTGACGATGAAACACAGAAATTGCATCGGAATTAAGTATAAAAGGCACAATGCCGACTTAAGTACAAGAAAACTGACTCTTGTAACTGTCTATGTTTTTGAACCATTCCTTTGACACTAGTTATAGATTCCAATGCTTCACTTCAGGTTCACTGTATCCCTCTGACCTTCTTATTGACGATGAAACACAGAAATTTCATCGGAGTGAAATACAAAAGGCACAATGCCGACTTAAGTACAAGATAACTGACTCTTCTTACTGTCTAAGATTTGAACCTTTCCTGTGACACTACTTATAGATTCCGATGCTTCACGTCAGCTTTACTGTATCCCTCTGACCTTCTTATTGACGATGAAACACAGAAATTGCGTCGGAATTAAATACAAAAGGCACAATGCCGATTTAAGTACAAGAAAACTGACTCTTCATACTAACTATGTTTTGAACCATTCATGTGACACTAGTTATAGATTCCGATGCTTCACTTCAGCTTTCCTGTATCCCTCTGACCTTCTTATTCACGATGAAACACAGAAATTGCATCGGAATTAAATACAAAGGCACAATGCCAATTTAAGTACAAGAAAACTGACTCTTCATACTAACTATGTTTTGAACCATTCACGTGACACTAGTTATAGATTCCGATGCTTCACTTCAGCTTTACTGTATCCCTCTGACCTTCTTATTGACGATGAAACACAGAAATGTCATCGGAATTAAGTAAAAAAGGCACAATGCCGACGTAAGTACACGAAAACTGACTCTTCTTACTGTCTATGTTTTGAACCATTCCTATGACACTAGTTATAGATTCCGATGCTTCACTTCAGGTTTACTGTATCCCTCGGACCTTCTTATTGACGATGAAACACTGAAATTGCATCGGAATTTAATACAAATGGCACAACGCCGACTTAAGTACAAGAAAACTGACTCTTCTTACTGTCTACGTTTTGAACCATTCCTGTGACACTAGTTATAGATTCCGATGATTCACTTCAGGTTTACTGTATCCCTCTGACCTTCTTATTGACGATGAAGCACAGAAATTGCATCGGAATTATTTACAAACGGCTCAATGCCGACTTAAGTACAAGAAAACTGACTTTTCTTACTGTCTATGTTTTGAACCACTCCTGTGACACTAGTTATAGATTCCGATGCTTCACTTCAGGTTTACTGTATCCCTCTGACCTTCTTATTGACGATGAAACACAGAAATTGCATCGGAATTAAATACAAAAGGCACAACGCCGACTTAAGTACAAGAAAACTGATTCTTCTTACTGTCTATGATTTGAACCATTCCTGTGACACTACTTATAGATTCCGATGCTTCAAGTCAGCTTTACTGTATCCCTCTGACCTTCTTATTGACGATGAAACACAGAAATTGCATCGGAATTAAATACAAAAGGCACAATGCCAATTTAAGTACAAGAAAACTGACTCTTCATACTAACTATGTATTGAACCATTCACGTGACACTAGTTATAGATTCCGATGCTTCACTTCCGCTTTACTGTATCCCTCTGACCTTCTTATTGACGATCAAACACAGACATTTCATCGGAATTATGTAAAAAAGGCACAATGCCGACGTAAGTACACGAAAACTGACTCTTCTTACTGTCTATGCTTTGAACCATTCCTATGACACTAGTTATAGATTCCGATGCTTCACTTCAGGTTTACTGTATCCCTCTGACCTTCTTATTGACGATGAAACACAGAAATTGCACGGAATTAAATACAAATGGCCCAACGCGGACTTAAGTACAAGAAAACTGACTCTTCTAACTGTCTACGTTTTGAACCATTCCTGTGACACTACTTATAGATTCCGATGCTTCACGTCAGCTTTACTGTATCCCTCTGACCTTCTTATTGACTATGAAACACAGAAATTGCATCGGAATTAAATACAAAAGGCACAATGCCGACTTACGTACACGAAAACTGACTCTTCTTACTGTCTATGTTTTGAACCATTCCTATTACACTAGTTATAGATTCCGATGCTTCACTTCAGGTTTACTGTATCCCTCTGACCTTCTTATTGACGATGAAACACAGAAATTGCATCGGAATTAAATACAAGTGGCACAACGCCGACTTAAGTACAAGAAAACTGACTCTTCTTACTGTCTACGTTTTGAACCATTCCTGTGACACTAGTTATAGATTCCGATGATTCACTTCAGGTTTACTGTATCCCTCTGACCTTCTTATTGACGATGAAACACACAAATTTCATCGGAATAAAATACAAAAGGCACAATGTCGACTTAAGTACAAGATAACTGACTCTTCTTACTGTCTAAGTTTTGAACCATTCCTGTGACACTAGTTATAGATTCCGATGCTTCACTTCAGGGTTACTGTATCCCTCTGACCTTCTTATTGACGATGAAACACAGAAATTGCATCGGAATTAAATACAAATGGCACAATGCCGACTTAAGTACAAGAAAACCAGACTCTTCTTACTGTCTATGGTTTGAACCATTCCTGTGACACTAGTTATAGATTCCGATGATTTACTTCAGGTTTACTGTGTCCCTCTGACCTTCTTATTGACGATGAAACACACAAATTTCATCGGAATAAAATACAAAAGGCACAATGCCGACTTAAGTACAAGATGACTGACTCTTCTTACTGTCTAAGTTTTGAACCATTCCTGTGACACTAGTTATAGATTCCGATGCTTCACTTCGGGGTTACTGTATCCCTCTGACCTTCTTATTGACGATGAAACACACAAATTTCATCGTAACAAAATACAAAAGGCACAATGCCGACTTAAGTACAAGATAACTAACTCTTCTTACTGTCTAAGTTTTGAACCATTCCTGTGTCACTAGTTATAGATTCCGATGCTTCACAGCAACATTACTGTATCCCCTCTGACCTTCTTATGGACGATGAAACACAGAAATTGCATCGGAATTAAATACAAAAGGCACAATGCCGACTTATGTACAAGGAAACGGACTCTTCTTACTGTCTATGTTTGAACCATTCATGTGACACTAGTTATAGATTCCGATGCTTCACTTCAGGTTTACTGTATCCCTCTGCCCTTCTTATTGACGATGAAACACAGAAATTGCATCGGAATGAAATACAAAAGGCACAATGCCGACTTAAGAACAAGGAAACTGATTCTTCTTACTGTCTATGTTTTGAACCATTCCTGTGACACTACTTATAGATTCCGATGCTTCACTTCATTTTTACTGTATCCCTCTGACCTTCTTATTGACAATGAAACACAGAAATTGCATCGGAATTAAGTAGAAAAGGCACAATGCCGACTTAAGTACAAGAAAACTGACTCTTGTAACTGTCTATGTTTTTGAACCATTCCTGTGACACTAGCTATAGATTCCGATGCTTCACTTCAGGTTTACTGTATCCCTCTGACCTTCTTATTGACGATGAAACACAGAAATTGCATCGGAATAAAATACAAAAGGCACAATGCCGACTTAAGTACAAGATAACTGACTCTTCTTACTGTCTAAGTTTTGAATTATTCCTGTGACACTACTTATAGATTTCGATGCTTCACGTCAGCTTTACTGTATCCCTCTGACCTTCTTATTGACGATGAAACACAGAAATTGCATCGGAATTGAGTACAAAAGGCACAATGCCGACTTAAGTACACGAAAACTGACTCTTCTTACTATCTATGTTTTGAACCATTCCCATGACACTAGTTATAGATTCCGATGCTTCACTTCAGGTTTACTGTATCCCTCTGACCTTCTTATTGACGATGAAACACTGAAATTGCATCGGAATTTAATACAAATGGCACAACGCCGACTTAAGTACAAGAAAACTGACTCTTCTTACTGTCTACGTTTTGAACCATTCCTGTGACACTAGTTATAGATTCCGATGATTCACTTCAGGTTTACTGTATCCCTCTGCCCTTCTTATTGACGATGAAACACAGAAATTGCATCGGAATGAAATCCAAAAGGCACAATGCCGACTTAAGAACAAGGAAACTGATTCTTCTTACTGTCTATGTTTCGAACCATTCCTGTGACACTACTTATAGATTCCGATGCTTCACTTCATTTTTACTGTATCCCTCTGACCTTCTTATTGACAATGAAACACAGAAATTGCATCGGAATTAAGTAGAAAAGGCACAATGCCGACTTAAGTACAAGAAAACTGACTCTTGTAACTGTCTATGTTTTTGAACCATTCCTGTGACACTAGCTATAGATTCCGATGCTTCACTTCAGGTTTACTGTATACCTCTGACCTTCTTATTGACGATGAAACACAGAAATTGCATCGGAATAAAATACAAAAGGCACAATGCCGACTTAAGTACAAGATAACTGACTCTTCTTACTGTCTAAGTTTTGAACCATTCCTGTGACACTACTTATAGATTCCGATGCTTCACGTCAGCTTTACTGTATCCCTCTGACCTTCTTATTGACGATGAAACACAGAAATTGCATCGGAATTGAGTACAAAAGGCACAATGCCGACTTAAGTACACGAAAACTGACTCTTCTTACTATCTATGTTTTGAACCATTCCTATGACACTAGTTATAGATTCCGATGCTTCACTTCAGGTTTACTGTATCCCTCTGACCTTCTTATTGACGATGAAACACTGAAATTGCATCGGAATTTAATACAAATGGCACAACGCCGACTTAAGTACAAGAAAACTGACTCTTCTTACTGTCTACGTTTTGAACCATTCCTGTGACACTAGTTATAGATTCCGATGATTCACTTCAGGTTTAATGTTTCCCTCTGACCTTCTTATTGACGATGAAGCACAGAAATTGCATCGGAATTCTTTACAAACGGCTGAATGCGACTTAAGTACAAGAAAACTGACCCTTCTTACTGTCTATGTTTTGAACCACTCCTGTGAGACTAGTTATAGATTCCGATACTTCACTTCAGGTTTACTGTATCCCTCTGACCTTCTTATTGACGATGAAACACAGAAATTGCATCGGAATTAAATACTAAAGGCACAATGCCGACTTAAGTACAAGAAAACTGATTCTTCTTACTGTCTATGATTTCAACAATTCCTGTGACACTACTTATACATTCCGATGCTTCACGTCAGCTTTACTGTATCCCTCTGAGCTTCTTATTGACGATGAAACACAGAAATTGCATCGGAATTAAATACAAAAGGCACAATGCCAATTTAAGTACAAGAAAACTGACTCTTCATACTAACTATGTTTTGAACCATTCACGTGACACTAGTTATAGATTCCGATGCTTCACTTCAGCTTTACTGTATACCTCTGACCTTCTTATTGACGATGAAACACAGAAATTTCATCGGAATTAAGTAAAAGAGGCACAATGCCGACGTAAGTACACGAAAACTGACTCTACTTACTGTCTATGTTTTGAACCATTCCTATGACACTAGTTATAGATTCCGATGCTTCACTTCAGGTTAACTGTATGCCTCTTACCTTCTTATTGACGATGAAACACAGAAATTGCATCGGAATTAAATACAAATGGCACAACGCCGACTTAAGTACAAGAAAACGGACTCTTCTTACTGTCTACGTTTTGAACCATTCCTGTGACACTACTTATAGATTCCGATGCTTCACGTCAGCTTTACTGTATCCCTCTGACCTTCTTATTGACTATGAAACACAGAAATTGCATCGGAATTAAATACAAAAGACACAATGCCGACTTAAGTACACGAAAACTGACTCTTCTCACTGTCTATGTTTTGAACCATTCCTATTACACTAGTTATAGATTCCGATGCTTCACTTCAGGTTTACTGTATGCCTCTGACCTTCTTATTGACGATGAAACACAGAAATTGCATCGGAATTAAATACAAGTGGCACAACGCCGACTTAAGTACAAGAAAACTGACTCTTCTTACTGTCTACGTTTTGAACCATTCCTGTGACACTAGTTATAGATCCCGATGATTCACTTCAGGTTTACTGTATCCCTCTGACCTTCTTATTGACGATGAAACACAGAAATTGCATCGAATTAAATACAAAAGGCACAATGCAGACTTAAGTGCAAGAAAACTGTCTCTTCTTACTGTCTACGTTTTGAACCATTCCTGTGACACTAGTTATAGATTCCGATGCTTCACTTCAGTTTTACTGTATCCCTCTGACCTTCTTATTGACGATGAAACACAGATATTTCAACGGAATTAAATACAAAAGGCACAATGCCGACTTAAGTACAAGAAAACTGACTCTTCTTACTGTCTATGGTTTGAACCATTCCTGTGACACTAGTTATAGTTTCCGATGCGTCACCTCAGTTTACTGTATCCCTCTGACCTTCTTATTGACGATGAAACACACAAATTTCATCGGAACAAAATACAAAAGGCACAATGCCGACTTAAGTACAAGATAACTAACTCTTCTTACTGTCTAAGTTTGAACCATTCCTGTGTCACTAGTTATAGATTCCGATGCTTCACGGCAACATTACTGTATCCCTCTGACCTTCTTATGGACGATGAAACACAGAAATTGCATCGGAATTAAATACAAAAGGCACAATGCCGACTTATGTACAAGGAAACGGACTCTTCTTATTGTCTATGTTTGAACCATTCATGTGACACTAGTTATAGATTCCGATGCTTCACTTCACGTTTACTGTATCCCTCTGACCTTCTTATTGACGATGAAACACAGAAATTGCATCGGAATTAAATACAAAAGGCACAATGCCGACTTAAGTACATGAAAACTGACTCTTCTTACTGTCTAAGTTTTGAACCATTCCTGTGACAGTAGTTATAGATTCCGATGCTTCACTTCAGGTTTACTGTATCCCTCTGACTTTCTTAATGTTGATGAAACACTGAAATTGCATCGGAATTAAATACAAATGGCACAATGCTGACATAAGTACAAGAAAACTGAGTCTTCTTACTGTCTATGTCTTGATCCATTCCTGTGACACAAGTTATAGATTCCGATGCTTCACTGCAAGTTTACTGTATCCCTCTGACCTTCTTATTGACGATGAAACACTGAAATTGCATCGGAACTAAATACAAAAGGCACAATGCCGACTTAAGTACAAGAAAATTCACACTTCTTACTCTCTATGTTTTGAACTATTCATGTGAATTCCGATGCTTCACTTCAGGTTTACTGTATCCCTCTGACCATCTTATTGACGAAGAAACACAGAAATTGCATCGGAATTAAGTAGAAAAGGCACAATGCCGACTTAAGTACAAGAAAACTGACTCTTGTAACCGTCTATGTTTTTGAACCATTCCTGTCACACTAGCTATAGAT